>NC_037591.1:34130335-34292835 GCF_003073045.1 Pomacea canaliculata
AGGTTAAGCCCACAGAATCCCTAAACTTGAATCACTACTCCTCTTCTAGGTATCCCCTTTCCAAACTCCAAACCCAATGTATGAAAGTGTCGAGAATTCTACATATTAATCTAGTGTTCTTTCTTCACCAAAACTTGATGTTGGGATTCCCTGCGAAGTCTCCTACGATGGATGGTCTTAGAAATTTAAATGTAGGGACAATGTCCCCCTCCTTGTCGCTTGATGGGCAATAAATTAAAATTTTTTCTTATTCTTTTACGGGATTTGAGTGGAGATTTTATAACGAAAAATAAAAGAACACCTCCTTTTGCTTCACATAGTTAAGGATGTCATTGGACCAGGCAGGTTAAATTCACCCAAGCTACATCATTGACGAGCATATTGGCTCTTCATAGGTTATGAGGCAAGTGTGTATAGCAGAATATAACAGAAACTGGATAAAAACAACACTGAGGGATGAGCCGTATGCACGTTGTTTTTATGGAGAAAAAAAGTCCGGAAAAAAAAAAAACTTTCTTGTCTTCGCTACACGCCGTACGCTGCGGTCCCCCTTCTTGTCCGAACTTGGAGATGGAAAGGAGCAGCGGAAGTCGACATGCAGCGCATACGGAATTGAAACTTCTGGAGTGGAGGGATAAAGAAATCACATAAGATAGCTCAGGAAAGTAAATAATGCTCGGCGGGCATGGTCTGAGAGTGTCCTAAATGAGGAACCTGTCAGCCATCTTGTTGGTAATTGCTAACGGACACAAATACCTTAAATGAAGAAAACGGCCTATCGAAGACCGTGCATACGATTATCAAATTATGAGTAAAATGTAGAAGATTGAGAAAATGAATTATGAGCTGCAGAAGACACACAACGACGAGTGGCAATCTTCTCAATTTCATTATATGTATCGTCGTCGGTGAAAACTTCGTCATCTTGCAAATGGCTTGCGATGACTTTTCCCCCTCTTTCATACATAGAGCATTTAATAATATTTAATACAATTTATAAATAAGTCATTAAATAAAGAATATTTATTTAAAGCAAAGAGGACAATGCTATCATATTTATTGGTACTGTAGCACCTTCAGAAATTACCCAACTGCTCAACTGATTTTTATTTTGGGGGGAAACGTACTCTTTCATCTAATAGTCGCAGTGATGTTGTTATCTGCTTTTTATCTTTTTTGGATCAATCACAGTACAGAAAACAGTCTATTTTATATCATATTTGCCGCTATTTTCTAGGTTGGTGGGTTTTTTCTCTAAACAATTGTTCCCTTGAGACGAAAATATTGACCAAACAACATCTCATTGCACGTCTGGCACTCCTGAAGGGCAGCTGTTGCTTCTCTAGAAACATGTTTTTCTCTTTCCACATCCTTCCTCATCATTAATGTTTAATAGAAAAATGGAGAAATGCCAGAATGAAAACAGCTACCGCCCTCGCAGGCTTCACATATTGAATAGTTGACGACTGTCCCTCCAACTCTATCTTGGATTTTCTAAATCTTTGACACAGGCAGCAACATTTCAAAGGAGAGAAACTTTACAACTAACAAAAGCCTAGCCATGTTGAGTCATCTGCATCAAAAATCCCTTTAGCGTGTATCCTTATCAAAAATTCATTATTTACTATATATACAATTGTATAGATTTTTACCATGGTGTGTTCTGGGATAATGAATATAAAAGTATTATGCACCTTAGATGGTGAAACGAAAATATCTTTTATCTTGTTGCTGAACAGCCTGTGATGACTGGAGAGAAAAATAATTAGCATCCTTGAAAGAATGGGAACCAGCATACTCTTTGCTCAGCATTGATTTAGTTAAAAATTGCACTGTTGTCACGGGGGAAACCGTTTCTGTTTTACTCTCATCAAATATTAACTTCAGAAGAAAATTATTATATCAGTTTGATGAAGCTAATATCACAAAAAGGTGTAAGGTAGAAAATGAGCAAATTGTGTCTAAAAGAAAAGCTGAATATTAGGAAACTGTTCACGTATGTATAGAAGTTGGTTTAACAAAAATTTATGCACATGAACTTAACATATAAAGCGAGCACTTTGCTGTACAAACAAACCTGCGCACTCACCTAGCATAACATAAACCCTAAGGTTAACAACGAAACGCAATATTGTCAGTCCTTGCAAAAGGAATTAATCCTTCTGAAGCTGGAGAAAAGCCTTGGAGAACTCCGAAACGCTTTTAATTTGGAATATGAGATGTGTCGAAAACTCAGCGATGTAAGGAGAAATATTTCTAGATTAATATCATTGTTCACCCATTGTTCTGTCTTGCAAACTAGACTTGGTATACCGACGATCTCCATTTCCGCTGCCCATGATGAGAGTACACCGAAGGAAAGGTCGATGCCTATTCATCTGCGCAGCTGTTGCATTTCTACCGCACGTGCTTCCCCTTGCTGACCTCGGCTTCATTGACATTAAACTGTAAACGCTCAGTAACCTCTGTTTTCAAAAAATGTTGGAATCAATGAGGTTTTTAGTATCATTTTATTTACGATAAGAAAAGGCAGGAAAAGAGAATTCTGATGGGACGGGAAGTAGTTTCGATTATTCGATTTTTGTATTGTCCTGCGTATGGCAACAGCATGCAGCCTCGATGTGGTAACAGTCGTTTGTATTTGTGTTTGGTCGACCCTAAAATGTTTAATAAAGTCAGCAGCTTATAAATCTAGACTATTAAGGTTCCACAACTTCCATTTTACTTTCAAAGAACAATTTTCAGCTGTCAACATTAAAGAAACAAAAATTGACATCTCAGGATTGACTTTTGTTGTCTTCTTTCCTTATTCCTCTTTCGAACATTCTTCATTCTCAACAAACTTGTTTTTTGACTTGAGATAGGCTGAATAGTTGGCGGGGGTCGAGCTGGGCCGTCTTCCTCCCATTCGTGTGACCACGGGCGCGCGTGCAACCACAAGCATCCTTGGACATGCGCAAAGGGCAGTGAGCGTATAAAACTGTGGCACGCGCACGGAAGTTGCTAAGAGGGGTTGACGTTGCTGTTCCTGCTGGAGTAGTGCCACGCCTTTTTATGTTAAGATTGTGTCCGTGTCATTTTTCTTCAAGAGCACCTAACGACACTTGAAACCAGCGTCTGCAACGAGAGAACACCTGCGGTAGCCAAGCTGAAGAAAAGTCCGCAAATACCACGTTTCTCGATAATTATCTTCCTAAAGATAATTTCGGGGAAAAAAGTGCCTGAAAGAGGAAGACTAAAAGACCCAGTTGCTATGAGAGAAACACAGAAAGAACGTAGGCAGAAGAAAAAGAATCTGAGGGCTTGGTTAAATGTCCTAACAAGTGCTGGAATTTGTGAGCGCTTAAAATTCAAACCGTGAGAGTCAACTATGCCTTAAAATATTTCGCTGATTTGTGGAGGCTTCGACCAGCGAGTGTGTTGTCGCCAGCAGGTCACGAGGTCAACGCCTTTGTGACTTAGGTTCTTCGCTCTTCGTGCGAACACGCAGTAAGTAGCCATTGATTTCATTGATTTTGTTGATTTTTTTTTAGAGAGCTAAATGTTTTGTTGGCTACAAATTGGACACAACTTCACCCAGTGCTGAGTTTAGACAATCGATCTCAGTATTCGGAAATACATGCATATTCACGTGTAAACAGCATAGGGGGATGTACAATTTAAGCTTAATCCTACCACGGTGGTAAATAATGCATCTTGGTGTCTAACGGGAGCTTTATTGGTTAATGGAAAATGCATAATCGAAAACCATGACTAGTTGAGTGAACATGAAAGTTAATGAAATAAAAGCCGCTTTGAGGACAGATGAATATCCAAGCAAGCTTGGCAACAGTTTTACATATCGGTTACACAACTTATGGGTTACATACCACTTTTGCTTAATTTTGTCAAATGTGCGTCCATATCTTTTCGCTTAACAACCTTAAGGGATTATAAGTAAGGTGCAATATTTTTCTAATGACTGGATAAAGCTCAAACCTGATTACCATTTCCAAAGTCTAAGTGCATGCATCGATTCCGTTTTCGAGATACACGCCTACAACCTCACTGTGAATACAAAAAGGTGAAAGTGTCACGTCACGTTTGTACTCAGCAAAGAAAAGTTAACCCATGATCGGAGCTCTCCTACTGTCTGAGGCCACAACAATGTAAAAGATATTCACGAACAATCCAAAGTTCTGTGCTAGCGTCTTTGTCTCTCTGACCATGCTTGTTGCCATGTAGACAGCCCTCCATATGTTTATAGCTTTCAATGGACTTCTCCGCCATTCTACACCTATCCTGTGTGTGTTTATATAGTTTCATTATGGATATGTATAGGTGGATTGCTGTCTGTCTGCCAAGACCAACCCTTAGCCTCTTGTGAAGTTCTCCGCTGTTAGTCTCGGCGAGCCTAAACAATGAATGTGACTAAACCGGAAGCTTTGTACACACCTGCCTCGTTTTAGTAGTTAACTGGAAAAAATCGTCTGCCAGCAGTCCAGTAATTCAAATTCATGGTTTCATTAAGGTGTCTTTGATACCTTAGGTACCTACTTATGCGTCTGTGTATGTGAAGCTCCTTGAGCTCGGCTAGTCTTGCATTAACGCGCTGTATCTTTATTTTGTTTTAAAGAAAGGAAAGGGAAGAGAAAAGAACTTGAGAGAGAAAAGAAGTAAGAAAAAAGACAACATGCGTTAGTTTATATAAGTGTGTATGTGCGTATGAGAAAGACAAAAAAATGAGAGAGTAAAAATTGTGAGAGGAAGCAGAGACTAATGGCTCGCTATTATTTTTGCTTTACATTTGCCGTGTTTACACTGAAGGAAGTTTTATTAGTTGACATAAGCATGTGACAAAATATGCCAGAGCTGTCTGTCGACCGTGGAGCTGTGGTAATGGGACAAGAGAGCTAAACACAGGCGATGAATCGTAAACATGCGAGTCTGGTCTGGAGGGATCAGGACTCAGCATGCTTTCATGCCTGAGCAGCGGCAGAGGATGAGCCAGGGGAGATCAGTCGCACATAAAATATAGCACTTAATCAGATTCTTTGGTTCTCCGTTCCGTTCCTTATTCTGCTGACAGTTTGTCTCATAAATATTTCAAAATCCAGGAGATAGTTTTTTTAAATCCTTTCCTAAAAATACATTTTTGTTGTGTTAGTGGAGTAATAGCGACTAGTAATCGTATCGTCCTTCACGAATTATGTTGTGACATGAAAAAATTCATATATTGCAAAAATAAACAAACAATTAAAAAAAGTTATATATTATAGTTATGTTGCCGCTACAAATAATGCAAAAAAATTCTTAAATTTGCACTTACAGTAATTTTTTGTTTACTTATTTTGCCTTAGATTGTTCTAGTGACCTGATATTATTTGAGTATATTTACATATTTTCATGAAGTATATAAGCTGAAAAATCTAACCTAAGAACTGACTCAGACAGAATTCCAGAGTTCATCTAAGTATCAAACTCGGGAATAATTCCTGTCTGCTAAACCTGCTGAACGCAATTTTTTTATAATTTGTTTTCGTATATTGTCATTTTACCAACTCAGTTCTACTCACGGTGGCATGCTGCCTTCCAGAAACTACTACTGGTGTATGTGTATGGGGAACGGGAGGATTCGTGGATAGAGCTTGCTTGTACGGGGGTAAAATGCGGTGTATAAATCCTGTGGTATTATGGTATTAATGGTAATACCTGGCACACTCCAGAGCTTGGTGGTAACTCTCTCTCACTCTCTGTCTTTTGAGAGAGAGGGAGACCTCTGACGTGCCTATCCCTCCCCCAGCCACCCGACATTCACATGCCTTGGAGACCTACACCTGATAGTTCACAATCCGGCTTGTCAGCTCGCGGTAGAGTGAATGGATTAAGAATAGATAAAATCACATTCAAAGGTCTCATTGATCCCAGAACAAAGACTGGCAGTGCACACCGGTCACGCCACCCCTTTGTTACAGCCTTCATTCCATCCACCCACACCCACCCACTAGATCAGCAGTGTTGACAACGTCCATCACCAACTTTTGCACATGGTATCGGGTAGGAATACAGCAGGACCATCATTATGTCTTCTGTCAACAAATGTCTGGGGTTCTGTCCTGAAAGACTTTTGCTTGCGTGTGGCTCCAACCGCTGCCTTGTTCAACCGTACCACTGTATTATTCCATGGGAACTGTTTAGGTACTAGCCAGATACTGTCAGCGAACAGTGCATTAGTGCTGGGTAGATTAAAGAGGGTGGGAGCGAGAGACGCCGCATCCGAGGTTCGGTAAGAGGGGAGATAACAGCTGCCGACACGCGATGGGTTGTCTCGCTCGCTTCCTTCGCCACACGCCTCGCTCTTTCAACGATGGCATCAAGTGAATGATGTCATCATCCTAGCATATTTATTTGTCTTTGACTCCATCTACCAGTGAGATCTTAGAACGAAGAAAAGAAACATCATGAGAAGAATGTCCCTTTGCTGTACCATACAGAAATTTTCCTGGCAAATCTGGCGAGAATCGGGCTAACGGCTTGGATATCATTAGACTTCAACCTATCCACATCCCTCACCCACACACCCACACACACACAATCTAACTCATCCACCCACCCAAGGACAGCCAATAAATGTGAATAACATGAGACCATTGACACTCTTCAGGCTTCAGGGGTATTGTCAGATCATATGACATTATCCCTGTTACAACTGAGATTATTATTATTGCAAGTCCTTTTGTCTACCCACTTTGTCGAGTCGCCTCTTCAAAACGAACAAAATGGGATTAGTGTTACCCGGATCTTCCTAATATTGTATAGAGTATAGACGATCTCCTAAAGTAAGTGGTAATCTGAGATTATTATTGTCAGGTTTTGATGCTACCCACATTGTCCGTTGATGTTCAGATAGGGTAAAACGGAATTAGTGCTACCCAGGTGGTCCCAATACTGTACAGACGATCTCCTAATGGCAGTGGTCGGACTAACCCAAAAGGGCCTGTCCACATTTACAGGAGGAGCTTGGTGTTCCCTTTAACATCGCGTAGAGTCACCAGCATGAGGTAGGGAAATGAAAAACCTCTACTACCCATAAACTGATGGCGCGTCATACATCCATCCACCTTTTAATAGTGTATCAGAGAAAGATAAGCATTTAAGTGTATATTCCCTTGTTGCCAACATAAAGTCTCATCCTTCTTTGAGGACACGTCAGACCACACTCATAGTAATCATCTTAATACTATTATATATATATATATATATATATATATATATATATATATAATATATATATATATATATATATATATATATATATGATCAACGATGTTCATTTAATTTTTACATGTTATTCTGTAATATGAAGGAATATACGACACCATGCAGCATCTTAATCTTTCTTTCCTTCAAGAAATTAAAGTTTCTGAGTGTTAGATGAGAACATCCTTCTTCAATGCAATGGCTGTTTTTGTTCTCCTTTCGTTGATTAGCTGTTGAAGATGACCTTTTCTTTGCCAGGAATCACAGCAGGAGTCTCGGCGCCATTTATTCCTGTCACTGATAAGGACAGAATAAGGAAAGATTATTTATTTCGCAGAAAGCAACGAAAGACAAGAGGAAGCAGGATGCAGTGATTTGACTTCAATGACAAATTGATATTGCTTTCTTCGCAGACACACGAGGAACAAACCAGACGAAAAAGACTATTTTAATGAAAGAAAATATCAAATTCACGACAACATGTAGAATAAAAATTATCAGTCAGTTGAGATATAGATTGCAAAAATGCATTTGACTATATGTCAGTGCGATTACTATCACGCACACCAGATTCACACATACACTGCTCAAGACATTGGCGCGATCTTTTGTTCCAACAGAAGACAGGCCCTGGCTACTTTAATATAGATACACAACAAACATAATCCAAACAGAAAAGAGACCATGCTCGCTGGTACAATTAAGTTCAAACCAAAAAAAAGTACCCATACAGAAAGTAAGAATGGCCGTAAAGCTAAAGAATTCTAATTTTCAGTTTCCCACGCACATCATTAACAAAACAGGGAAACGAAAGTAGCATACCATAATTACATACACAAACGACAGTTCAGTTTTACATCTTTGCTTTTACTATTCACTCCAATGAGCGGAAAAGAGCTTAATGACGATGCTGCTTGTACTTGAAAAATTGATGACAGTGGAAGGCTAATGATACGACCATCTGCTCCCAAGCTGAAGACAGTTTTTGGACGACACAAACAAGGCATTGACGTGGTCATTATGGACAAGGCGTTCCCACAGGGTTTCAATGAAGGGCTGCCATCTTGACCCTGCAATCAACCTCACTTGAATTAACCATAAACAGAAACTATGCCTCTGGGTGTTGAGGTTGCGCATTCTAGTTTGCAATGATGTAGGCGTCACCTGTGGCGATGGTCCTTGATCTGGTTGTCTTCATCCTCAGCTAAGTCTGTAGTCTCCTGACTGCCAAAGATGTCTGAGTGGAACTGGACAAAGAAGAGAGGCCAAAGACCATCTGTGAACAACGTAACGATAACGGAAGAATAACATTCTGGTTCTGCCATCCGATGACTGAGCTGTGTTGGTGTCTTCTCCGTGCAGCTTCTTAAACAGTGCCCTCTGTCCTGACTTCAACAGTTCTGACCACAGTCAACAATCAACCGCCTTTCCCGTGACTACAGCAGAAGGTCAAACGTCTCCACTGTCCATCTTGACTACAACTAAAGATCAACTATCTCCAGTTTCCTTCTCCTCCGTCTGCGGGAGCTCGTCAAGATGATTGTAATTCGTCGGAGACGTATGAGAGCAAGTGTGTGTGTGTGTGAATTATTCATATCCGGTGTAGGGAAGTCAGTTCATTAAGGGCACAGGACTCCACGCCCAGTCTGCTCAGTAAATTCACTTTTGGCAACATACTACAATAATTTATATGCACTTCAACCGGATTGGAAGACCTTTGATTATCCGTCCAAAATAAACCAAGACAGTTTGACAAAACACCATCTTTGGACAGAGAGAATCACGTGACTTGCTATAAAAGTGCCATCGCACTCATTTCCATAACCGAACCTCATATTGTTATTGCGGTGTGAGCCGAACGCGCCCTCCGCTGCAGATTTCAACACCACCCCTCCCTGGATCAAATTTGAACCCTGAAACGAACTGAGAACTCTGTTGTCACCAGGGCGCCGTCTTCAAATAAAAGAAATTGCTAATGAGAAAAATAAACTCAGATGTCTTATCTCTATTTGTGCCCAAAGACGTAGTTGGTCTCTTTGAACAAAGGAGATTGAACTTTGCAATAAAATGGGCAAAGGACGGGTAGTTAGACCACATGAAATGGGAAAAAAGCTTTTTGAAATAAATTGGGTAACACATAAGCTGAAGAAGATATTGGAAGGTCTAGTGAAATGTAATTTTCTCCACATAGATAATTCTCAGTATTTCCCCGAATAAATATCCTCCTGTTTCTTCGATTCTGCTCATGTACATAAAGAAATCAAACTGGTGATCCCGTTTTCCCTCAAATATGTTAACATTTGGTCCAAGCTCTTCACTGGCTATATCAGTGGCAACAGAAACATATACAATACTGTGTGTTGTTGACCTCCTGTGTATGGAGATGTTTAAGTAGCATCTTACACTGAGATTTAACTTAAGAACATTTTCATTAAACATTTCTGAACCCCAAAAGACCATTTCACTTGCTGCTTGTCTTCAGAGATTTGATACACATTAAGGGAATTATTTAATTAACATGGTGATAAAAAGAAATCGTAGATCGTATTCCAAAAACAAGGTTAGCCTACAGGCATGCAGGGTAAATGTCAAAAACGTGGACAAATATTCGATAGCCTTGCTTGAAACAAAATATATACCGAAATGGCAAATTAATAACGAATTTAAAAAAATGAAAATGCCACGAAGGGGAAATTGAAGGTGGAATATAAAAATAAAAACAATCATATTGTGAATTGATACGAAGTTGTAAGAAATAATCTGATAATGCAAATTTCTTAAAAATTATCATCGAGATGCTCTGCACAGTAGAATCATCGATTAACTAACTTTTTGTACTGAAATTAAGGAGCTTGCTTGAGATTTACATATTAATATTGTTTCCTCTCACTTCTTTCCAAGTTTCTGATATGAGAATATTATTTCTGGTATGAAATACGAACATAACATGACATAATGAGATGATGTGAAGATGAGCCAAGTATTCAAGGCATCCCTTACTTCATTTATTTGTTATCAACGGGTTGAATTATAAACATGTTGAGAACTACTATAACTTCATTAGTCCATTCTTCTTGCCATGTATCTATTCAAATATCCACGTCTATTTTATATTGTTAAACCATTCTTAATTAAATTGTTTAGTCTCCACAATCTCTACCCCTGAACCATTTTTCCATCCAATTTGTCATTTAGTCCTTCATCAACTACAGAAGTCATCCATGCTTGATGTTGTAATGGAAAACATGATGAGACCCTCCTGTTGAGAAGAACGGATGTTTGCTGTGTCTGACTGCTTTTTGCACACCCACAGCAATGAAAGTCATTTACATGTGGTTGAGTATGCTTAGATAATACTGTCGATAAAACTCTTTCAGCACATCATCGCTACTGGTGGCTTTATGCTAATAGTCGTGTGGCAATCATTAATGTTGTTAGACTATTCTACAGGTTGATAAATGATAATGGGAGTTAGGAGGACGATGACGATGACGACGACGACGACGACGACGACGATGATGATGATTTGAACTTATAAAGCTCATCTTCATTCTATTTATCTGTAAGCACATACACTTAAACATATAAATTCACACTTACACACACACACACACACACACACACACACAGTTTTTATTTCACGCGGTGCACTCTAAACAAAGCAAGCTTCATTGTTTTTTTCTAGAAAAGTTTGGAGTAGACTAGAAAAAAAGTCAGCAAGCTGCTTAGAGAAAACTAAATAGGATCACTCGTAAGAAACTTACTTCCCTTTCTAAAGAAGGAAAAAAAAAGTGTGTCCACTGCAGTGAAACAATAAAACTGTTGATATATTGCTTTCAGCAAAAAATGAAATACAAATCGCAGCTGAAGCTCGTCCTTTTTAGAGACTTTGAAGGACAGACTTTAAATTCTGCTTTTATTGAAATAGCGTGTGATTTTGTCATCTGCTGTTCAATTATATGATAATTAATTTCGTCCCATTTTATAGAACATTGAAAAACTGGAAGGAAGACAAAATAAAAAAAAAAACATTATTATCGTTTAAGCTCAAGTCAAAGAATAAAGTCGTAGGAAAATATTCCATGAATATTCAACAGAGCAAACTTTCATGCGTAAAGAAAACATTTCCTGAAACGTTTACACTTCTTTTTCTTTTTTGAATTTGGTTGGGAGGTACTGGCAAACAATTACATCGCCAAACATAATCACCACCATCATCAGCAGCAGCAATCAGCAACCATCAATCATCAGTCATCATCATCATCAAGCAACGTGTGATTTTTTAAGTGCACGATCACACTAATGAAGGAGATATGGACAGTTTACGAAGGATGGAAGAATGAACAGCCGTGCAGACAATCAATCAAACGTAAACCGACAAAATTATATAGAGAAATCAGGGAAGAAAAAAATAAGGATTAAGTTTCGGGAGTCTGAAAATTTGCAAAACTAGAATGTGTAAGCAACAAAAGCCTTTATTCTAAAAAAATGTTTTTATATGTTTTACATAAATAATGTTTTTCTTTGATTAACGCACAGCTCAATAAAACTGTCTCTCATGTATTTTAAGAAACACTATGGATGTAGTAGAATTAGTATTACATCGCACATCCTCGTATCCGTGCTGTCATGATCAAATCTTCTCTCAAAAGCACACGGACATACCCACGAGGTCGTTGCAGTTTGATCTCCTAATTAAGGTGAATAGACGCAGGCAAAGAAAAGAAAATTCGGAATTAAAGATTATCAAAAGGGACAGAGTTCTTTGATATGTACCTAACCTTTAATTTGATCGATCGAGCGATGGCAGCGACAGTCGCTTCATTTTCAGGTGGATTTTTTGTTGAATTTTAAAAACTGTATTCGAACTTCGCTTATTTACTGCTTGCGTGCACATTCATGCTCGTATGCGTTTGTGTTTGTGAATGTATGCACACATACTACCAAAGTCCAAAAAATGAGGGAGAGGGCGGCTTGAGGAGATGATAAAGGCGAAATAATAATAATAACAACAATAACAACAACAACAACAATAATAATATTATCATCATCATCATCAGAGGCGGCGCTAGGAACACGCGGGGCCAGGGGCCGACCATCCGCGCGGGGCCGGGGTAATGGAGTACGTGTATCAATATCCCTATTGATGTGATGCCGGAAGCACTGATTTATACAGTTAGATAGGCTGGATCAATTTCGCGAAATAACGCACGAATTTAGTGTTTTAATTGTTCGTAACCTTTTCCACCGTTTGTGACAGTAGTGGGTTTTTCTTAAAGCGAAATAATATGGTGACGGTAACTTAAGGTGCAGAGGGCTGCTGTGTTCAGGTACCTTGGTACAGTGATCGACGGGAGGCTCTCATTTAGTGATCACGTGAACCAAGTGTACAGACAGGCCCAGCAACGGCTGTACCTTCTGAGGAGACTCTGCAGCTTCAATGTCAGCTCTGGGGTGCTGGAGACTGTGTACAGGTCTCTTGTTGAGAGCATCCTGTCATTTAACATCGCTGCCTGGTATGGTCACCTCCTCGTCCAAGACAAGGCAAGGCTGGCCAGAGTCATCCACCAGGCCAATAAAGTTATTGGTAAATCACAGGTGCCACTCTCTGACTTGTACCTTCATGCAGTCAAAAAGATGGCACATAACATCATTTCGGACCCAACGCACCCTCTCCATCCCAACTTCCAGCTGTTGCCCTCAGGCAGGCGCCATAAAGTGCCACGTGTACGGAGAGCTGCCTACCAGAGGTCCTTCGTGCCAGCAGCCATCACCATCCTAAATAAAGGCACAAGGATTTAGGAGGAATCAAACACAGTCTGAAGAGAAGAGGGTGCTGACATCCATTATCAGCCATCACTTTGTTGAACGTGCCCTCTCTTTCGCACAAACAAGACGAGCTCTCAATCTAAAAAAATTAATGAAATGCAGGGATTTCTGTCACAGGCCAATAGATGACATAGATGACAATTTGTAATGTTGTTTGCCTGTAGGTGATGAAAAGATAATAGTGATTATGTGTGCGTTAAATGTCTGTATGAGTATGTATGCCTGCCCGTGTGAGCAAAAGAAAAATTTCTGTCTTGGGGTCTCCTCGACAGACAATAAAGTCTGATTTGATTTGATTTAATAAACTGCTTGTTATTATTGCTGGGTTTAAAGTTAAGACATGGGTTCAATAATTTGCTTAATTAGAACTTAAAAGTGTTTACTGAAAGTCAATATTTTGGTCACAACTTGTTTAACACAGCTGGCAATAAGTCATAAAGATGACCTCGGGGCTGAAGCGTGGGGCCCCTTCGAGAGCGGGGCCTGGGGCGGCCGCCCCATTTGCCACCCCCAAACGCCGCCGCTGATCATCATCAAGATCATCAGATGACTGTCTTCCTAAGTGTTATTTTCCCCGCCCACCCTTCACCTCAGTACCTACACTCGCATGGTTATGTGAGGACTCAGCATCACTAATCTCCCACCTCGTTTCCTTTCTACCCACCCCCACCCCAAACCCCACACCCCAACCACACAACTACACGCACACTTTTTTTTTTTACTCTCTTCCTCCTGCCGGTTCCCTTAGCCTGTAGTTAAGACCAAATCCTTTCTCAGGCGGCCTGTAATAAGCCGACAGGTTCGCATCCCCGGGCCAAGTACGGCATATTTACCCGAGTACGCATGTCTGCTCGCAACACGCAAGTTGCTGGGGTAGGATGGGGTGGAGGGGATGAGGAACCTGCCTCACTCTCGCAGCTAATCACAAGCAGAGGACGTCAGCCTAACGAACGTCAGCCCATTAGGCAGGTAATCAGATTTGTGGGGGCCCGTGACGTCACTGGCCATTACGGTAACCCTGTAACATGTCATCCTTGCAAAGCGGTGGCGGAAAAGGAAACGAAGATGCACCACTCCAGCATCACCCATCCCTCACCTTCCCAGTCATTCAACCAATCACCACCCAAGACCTTGACATGCAGCCGAGGTTGAAAGACAGAGACCCAGGGTCACTGGAGTCTTGCGTAAGTTGCAGTGTTGTCCATAGGAATGGGAATCCCATGGGAATCCCATGGGAAACGTCCCATGGGACGGGATGGGATGGGACAGCACACATTTGTATTTCCCATGGTAGTCGATACTTGATATTGCAAAATAAATTTACTGTTATTTCATTCATCAAGGATTTAAATCTTTCCTCTGAATCATCTATTGTATGTGAAGTAGCAGGAATTATAGAACAAAAGCCAAAAGTGGTTTTCAGTGTTGTCCATATGATTGTTAATACCATGGGAATCCCATGGGAAACATCCCGTGGGATGGGACGGGATGGGACGGGATAGAAAAATATGTCCCATGGACAACCCTGGTAAGTTGTACTCAGCATTAGGGTGTACAGTAGACGAGGGTGATAAACATGTTAAATCCCTGCGTCTTCCTCAAACCTTAAACTTTATCCAGAAGAAAGGTGCAGCGCGAGAACCGATGGTAAATAATTTCAAAGCGCGCGCACACACACACCACACACATAGAAAACTAAAGTATAAATTGTCGAGTATGATAGTAAACGGACATTGAGTGTTTGTGTGTGTGTGTGTGTGCTTGATGAAAAATGGTGAAGAGATCTTCGTAAGACATTTATACCGTTAATGAGAAGAAAAATATCAATAGGTAAAAAAAAAATTAAGACAGTAAACTGATGTGACTGCTACGAAAATGACTAGTCATAAAAGAAGCTAACTGTCTGGTGAACTTTAGAAACAAAGGCCGGAGTGCATCTGGATGTGGAAGTCCTGTCTTGAACATCCCTGACAGGGGGGTAAAGAGTGTTACAGGAATCCTCTCCACATCTTGCTCTCAGTGTGAGGTACGTGAAAATGCCAACTACAGTATAATTCTTGGGGTCAAAGTGCATTCCTGTGGTAAGAGTTCAAATGAATTGTGTTGTTATCTATGTGGGAGGCGAAGTATTCAATGGTTTACACCAATTCACTTACCTAATATTCACTAACATAATAGTTTTTCATTATGTCAATTGTCAATTTTTTTCGCCTCAAATATTATTTTTCATGTTTT
The DNA here is from genome assembly GCF_003073045.1 of Pomacea canaliculata. Lineage (NCBI taxonomy): Eukaryota > Metazoa > Mollusca > Gastropoda > Architaenioglossa > Ampullariidae > Pomacea > Pomacea canaliculata. The sequence continues at coordinate 34,145,639 of NC_037591.1, forward strand.
TCTTATTTGTTCTGATACCCTACGTGTAGTTACGAGATATTTCACCCTGCCGATGACAGGTTCAGCTTGGAATCTGTCTGCCTAGCTTCTGTAAAATTAATGATGCTAAAATTTATTGCATTGTTGCGTGCAATCAACCGTCGTAGTTTCAACACTACAAGAAATTAAAGGTTGCGATATCCAGCAGGTCGAGTGCCATGTGTCCAATGGTTTATGACCGAATCCCGTCTTGAGTCGAGTGATCCAATGCCCTGTAGAGTCGGCCATGCGATTTTAAATATGAAATATTTTGCGAGGCATAAAGGGATGTAATCGTATAGATGAAGGGTTATGTTGCCAGATCTTGACTATCATTGACTCGGATGATTTTTTTTTCTGAATTAAACATTTATTTGTAGGTTTGTTCCTACTCCTTTTTCCTTCTACCAACTCGAATAGAATTGTTTGAGTAATAAACGTTTACAATCAACAACATTTTAAACATCAAACGGTGTTTTTTTTTTTTCTCAAGAATTAGGACGATTCTTATCTCCTGTCTAATTAAACCTTACCAAAAGATGGAACATATTCACACTTAAAACGGTAAAATAAAAATGTTATTTTTGCCAGGTACATTAAATAGCTAAATTAATTGACTAAATAACTAACAATCCCCTTATTACAAGATAACTTTATGTTAAAAAGTAGTCTCACAGACACAAATAAGCTAATTATAAGTTAATTACAGAATATCAGGAGACGTAAGAATTAAAGCTCACTTTCTGGCCGATTGCTCATTTTGTTATTTATTACTCCAATTATCTAAGTAATTACTGCTGAATCGAACCAGTATTTCTTCTATATTTGATTCCATTTCCACTTTGTAAGCTGTAGCAGCTCAAAATATAAATGAAGTATATATATATATACACTGATGCAGGAAATAGACTGATGTTGCAAAGAACCGAATCAAGATTTTCGTGATTTTGTATCCTACAAACCCAACTTTAAAACAAAGAATAAATCAAAAAGACTAGATGATATTGTTATGTATGAAAGAAAAAAAAAACAGATATATGCACACGTTTGATATCCGGACCGATTTTCTTGGGATCGATGACTCAAAACAGACTTGGGATGTCGATGACTTTTGAGAAAAACAACAAACAAATAAACAAGAAGTACCGAACACTTTATTTCTGACTTTAAGAATGTTATCGTGGTTATTGAATTCCCCGAAACCTGACAGCCTGCAAATCCTCGAGAGGCGAAGAGTTGGTCTCAGCTGTCTCGAGATATATTGCGAGTCTGGAATATAAATTGAGGCTGCAGCACTTGTCATGCTAACTCCAAGGGTACTCATACTTGCTTTCAGTACTTGTTAAAACGAAAACAATTGTACTTAATGACAATAAGATTACATAAAAGAGAAAAAAGACTGACCGACCATGATGCCGGATAGTCAGCTTGATTGCATGTCTTGCAGTTGGCCTCTGCTCCTTTCTTTCATCAAGATCACACAGCAGCATTCATTGACAAGCTCATTGACTTCCACTTGTACTGCGACTGGTCCTCATTGTCGGTGCCTAACTGAGTGCTTTTCAATAACATCTGCATGTCTGCATTCTTGGCAATACAAGAAATATAAGGACTCGCCACAAAAGGAGAACTGATGCATGAGAGAGTGATAAAGTGTGTGTATGAGAGAGAGAGAGAGAGAGAGAGAGAGAAGAAAGACTAGAGGAAGAGAGAGAAAAAAAAAACAAATACAGATTTTAAATGTGGGAACATCAGCTTTTTCACGTGAAGTGAAACAGTAGTAGCAGCTAAACAGCCCATAATCAAATATAATTTTGTTGTTTACATGTGTAATTAATTGAAAGGCTTTCTAATCACCACGTACTTTAGCGGGAGAAATAATAGGGTGCAGAATGTTTTTCTAATGATTAGTAAAAGATTAAATTTCCCAAAGTCTAAGTGAACACAGCCTTTCCGTTCTCAAGATACACATCTTCAAACATCCCCATGCACAGGACACGGTCAACAACACAGACGTCATCATTGTACAAAAATAAATTTACGTTGTCAAGGATTCAGCCAATAGGAGAGAACTGCTGCTATGATGGGTATTTGTGTACAAACGTGACGTCGATTTCGACCTCTTTCTGAGCATTGCGATGTTTGGAGGCCTGTATTTGCACTGGGCTTTACCCTATAATCAGAAGAAAGGTTGGTTCCCCTAATCAGTGAAAGGGCGGTCAGGTGGTGCAGCAATAAGAATGTCATAGTTTACTGTCCGTTTGCCTTCTTTGTTAACATCGCAGCAATAAACCAGTTTTATTTCTGTCTCTTTTTTACATGCGTAATAAATAAAAAAAATGCAGTTGCCGCATTTTGTAAATAAAAACTGTGAGCACTTGTCCCGAGCCAATCTTTCAGTAAGTATATATATATATCAATTTCAGTAAACCGTGGATGGCTGAATTGTCATCGTCAATTTTAGTAGCCAGTTTCTGAAATTTTTAAACAATTGTAAACTAAGTAAGGGAGGTGAGTGAGAGTGGGTTAAGCATTGATAGTTTTGCTGCTTTAAAAAATAAGTTGTAAAAGTGTCAAAGTTTTGCTGCTTTAAAAAATAAGTTGTAAAAGTGTCAAAGTTTTGCTGCTTTAAAAAATGAGTTGTAAAAGTGTCAAAGATATCTTAGAACGGTTCGTTTTCATGTGGATATATTTACAGTTAACAAAGTAGGCGTGCTATTCTCCGTCTAGGTTTCATCCTAGTGCTGAGAGTTGACTCCCCTGTATTTGTTGTCTTCGTCAATAACTACTCGTGTGCTTTGTGCTGCCTGCTCCACACCAAGAACTCAGAAAGAAGCAGCACGCGAAATGATAGAGAAACAGGAGAGGCAAAGAAACCTTAGTTTCCGCAGTCAGTAAATCTTGTCCTCCATACCCCGCCATCCCCAGCTCTGTCTTATCGTTAGACAAATTTATTTTCCACTAGGCAACGTGATCCAAGCGGTGCCCTGTGGGCTGCTGGGAAATTGCAGGAAAGAACATGGACAAAGATTTTTTCGAGCGCTAAAGAAAATCAAACTGCGCAGTGCAGGAAAGACGGGTTATTTAACCTGCAAGGAAGCCTGGTGGCGAAGTGGGTCAAAGGGGAGAGAATAGAGAATCAAGTTGAAAAAGGGAGGCAATTTTGCTTTTTCATAATGTAAAAAAGAGTGCAAGAATCTGTTAAACTTGAGCGTATCCGACATAGCGGTAACTACTAAGGAACGGAGTGTAGTTTTCATGATTTGGTGTTTTTAAGGGTAGAGCAGGAACACGGATTCAATGGTGGTCTGTCCGTACTTTACATCCATTGGTGTGCATGCGTGTGTGTTTGTTAGCATGTGTGCATAGGTGAGCCTCAAACATAAGCTGCTTTTGTACAGACCATTGAAATTTGGAATTCCTTCACTAAATGATATCAAACCACCCCATCAAGATAAACTTAAGTTGTCACGAAAAGAAAGATGTGTAAAACCAGCTATTTATTTATCTTTTTTATCTATTCTTCTTTTATTTATTTTGCAAATTTATTTAGTCAGTTCTCCTCCTTCTTCTTCTTCACGTGATGATGCACTGTCAAACTAGTTTCTTCAAAGAATTAAGCTATTCACTGCAGATGGTCGAGAACTCCTGAGTTTGGTTCTAGGGTGGTTTGACCAGAACATAGTGGATGATCTGTTTCTTAGAACCTCACTAACGGTGGGCTGTGCCTAGAACCTTTTGTCTCCTTTCCCTCCAGTGCATGGGCGAGGTCGTCCTGTACACGTGGGTTCAGATGCTAGTGGAGCAGTGATCCTGGATCATGTCCAGCACGAATGTTTCCGAACGCCAGTGATTAAACAACTTTCTGGAGCCCACCGCGGCGTTTGTAGTGTCTGGCGCTGCTGGAAGTCAACGACCCGCGGACTGAGCGCGTGCAGCCAGTCCTATGAGAGGACCATCAGGTTCGCCGCCTGCAGTGATCACAGTGTCTGCTTCATTATTTATTGATACAAGACACCACAGGCACGCAACTCGAGTGTCTACAGTACAGCTCCCACAAGCCATGACACTTCTGTCTAGACTGGACTAACATGCTCAGCATCTGTGATTTTTTTTTTACTTGGTATGTACCAATCATCATCATCATCATCATCATCATCATCATCATCATCATCATCATCATCATCATCATCAACATCGACGTCGTACCTTATATCCTAAAAGAAATCCTATTTTGCATATATACAACAGTTCTATAATATTTTATTCTTCAAAGTAATCAAAGACAAAATACTCTTACGTGTGTTACAAAAGTTGCACAAATAAAATGATGAAATCACACACACACACACACACACAGAAAGAGAGAGTGGCACGTCGGAACCAAGATACGAATACACGACACCCGATTCTGACTACAGTATGGACAGGCTCTCTTTAACTGAACCGCGTGTGTATGTGTGCGTGCTTGTGATATGTAGATTACTGCCTAATGTGTTTGTAGTTTTACCATCGACTACAGTTGCCAGCCATCTGCCAATGAGTGCAACATGCACCGCTGTTCAAGCCGCCGAAGATCGGCACATGGACGACCGAGAAGTGTTTGCCTCAAAGGAGTTCTGAAAATATTGGTCCCAAGAGTGTCCGCGAGATATTGGTGGAGAAGGAAGGTAACAAGTGTTTGTCTGTGCATTTCATTGCACAGCTAGAGAAGCTCAAGAGAAAGAACATGCCACGTGCGACCCAATATTTGAATTCATTCGATCTTTGGTTCAGGAGATCAAAAGAACGGACTCGTACCCGCGCTTGGACACTGGACAGCTCCCACAATGCAACGCCTCGTAAACACCTGTGTTCGGTGAAATAAATCTTCAAGCACGGATCTTGTACAATCTGAAATCGATTGTTTCCCTTCCTTTGTTTCTCGTTGGGTAGACATGGTTGTATCTTTACTCAGTTTTAATAGTTTTACTCGGGTCACCTGGTGTAAACAACTGTTGTGTTTCCCTACCAGCAGCGCTGTCAAAATAAAATGAAGTATTTTTGACATTAGCAACATTAAAAACAGAAAAATGTAACAAGGGAGTGCAACGAATGAAATATGCAAACACAAGAAAGATATGAATCAAGGAGGTAGGAGTCGGCGTGATGAAAGACAATATCATGAAGGAAGTATCCAGGAGCACAGACAAACAGACTGGAAGCTAAATATGTCTGTACAAGCAGATATCCGGACAGTCAAAGAGAATAATATACAAGAAAAAATACAGAGGGTGGAGAAATAGTAGTAAGCAGAGTAAACGAAGGAAGGGCGACGGTGGTCAAAGAAGCAGACAAAGAGAAGAAGAAAAGAAGGCAGAATGAATTCAGAAAAGGTGGAGAAAAAAGCGAGAAAGCGAGTAAAGGAAGGAGGGATAGAGAAGAGACAGAATGCACGATAACTAAAATTAACCACAGAAACGGTTATTTGAACCACGAGAAGGACAATCGGCATGTTGTTGGCGGGTGGTGGTAGATTAACTTCTACGTCGGTGACGCGCACAACACCTGCACCCTTTCCGTTTGACCTATGACCTTTGATAAGCTTTCTCAGTGACCATCATCTTCTCGATCGTGTACTTCTCCTCCAGTCTCTGGACTTGTCCATTTGCTGCATTTCTTTTTCTGTTTGGAGCCAGCAGTGAGATGTCAGAAAACAGAAAATAAGCATACGTCCCTCCCGTAATCGAAGAAAGCGCTCCTGCCAAATTTGTAAGGGATCAGATAAGCGGTGTGGATTTGATCAGGTATCAAGACCTTTCACGACCATCACACAGTCATTTCCGTCGGGGGGAAACTCCTATACAGTCTGCGCTTTGCAGACGATATTGATCTGATGACGGAAACCATCAAAGAACTGCAAGACCTCCCCAACAGACAGACAGCGAAAACGAATATAACCCGGAGAGCAATGATAGAAGTCATGGCTAACATCAACAGCATCTACAATAAAGCCAGAATTTACTTAAATGGGATGCAGCTCGTGGAGGCGAACAGCTGTAAATAATTGGGAGCCACATATTTATAAAATAACAACTGCACTGTAGGGTCGTAACAGCGCGAAGCTGCACAGCACGACCATCAGGTTCACTACCACATACTGGCTTAATAAGCAGAGGAAGCTGCTCCAAATATCCAAATGGACCTGCAGGGCCAATGACATGGTTTGCAAAGTGGAAACACCAGGAACACTTCTCGCAGCAATCACGCGGTACAAGATGGTCTGGTTCGTCCACTGCCTCGACACACGCTCCAAGACCATTCTTCAGATACTTTGCAAGGGAAAGGGGACCAGGCTGGGAGGGAAGAGGAAGAATGGCTTGTTTGGCTTGCAAGTGTGAAGAAGTAGTCGCTTTATGCAGGATCTGCTGACCACAGGATCATCGCAAGACAGGCCTACATTGCGAGCCTTGTCAGCTGCCAGGTCTAATTTGGTTTTTCTCGAAGGCTGGCATCTGCGGATAGGCACAACCGTCTGTCAACTTGCAATGACAAAAACAACAATACACACTCAGGCACGCACGCACACATCGCGGCATGCTCCTTTATCAGAATTTTGATTGATGAAATCTTGTTGCCAAAAAAAAAAGAAACCAGCATTAATTAATAAAGGAGGAAGAAAGTAAGAAATGAAAAAAGGAAATTAGAGGGACATGGAATACAAAAATATAATGAAATAATCACTCAGAACCCAAAAATAATAAAATAATCAATTAAGAAAGAAAAGGAAAATTAAAAACAATATACAGTTAACCCACAAAACTACAACAAAAGCTAACAACAAGAACAAAAGAGCGGGGGCGTTAATGTATACGAACACTTCAAGGCATTCATCTATTTTTTTTTTTTCGAAGTGCATCCCTCTTGTCATCACTAACAGCTTTGTCGGTCAGCGTGCCTTTGCCCTCTCTCCCCCTCCCCAACCACCACATTCTTCACGACTCCCTATCCTCCCTCCACGCATTCCCTTCAAAGCTGCGATGAAAATAAATTGTTAAGAGTCGGCGGTGTCGCAAGCTAGACTTTCAAGACCGATAGCCTTGTGTCACGTGACGATTACGACAGCAGCACACACACACGCACGCATGGACATGCAAGCCCAGCATGACGGTTTGCATTGTGTGTGGTTCTGTCACCTTCCTCCCCACCCACACCCAACCCTACACACACACACACAACCGATCCCCCTTACACGTACACTCACACACAAACACGCGCGCACGCGCAGAATGGGTAGGAGTGTAGGGGGGACGAGTGTAGGGGGGACGAGCAAAAGGCCTGTCCTTTCAGCGGGCATCAGGCGGCGCCTCTCGCAGACCACCTTGCCGACTGCTGCTCGCGCTCCTAGGAGCCACACCATCACCTACTGTGGCGGCGTTACGTCCTCGGCAACGGGAGTTGTCTACCCTTCGCGAGCGGAAGGTCGCGCGCCTCCGTGAGCCGTTCTTTGCCAGATTCTTTCTGATTCGCTGGAGCACGGAGGTGAGTGTTGTTTCCCGTTGTTTTCTCTTTACCTGCTGAATTGCCTGTCCTCGGGAATTTCTTTTTTCTTTGTACGTGGAGGGATAGAGACTGCGGAGGTGGACCGGAGGGAAGGAGTAAAATGGTTTTTGTCAAACATTCTTTTTTGTTGCAAAGACATGGATGGTTTTTTGCTTTTTTTGGTGTTAAAAAAAACCTACAGAATGTGTTGATCGTTTTGAGGAGTATTCTGTTGTTGACCACACTCCATGCAGCGGCTACTAACAACCGATCATTGTCTCAAACCTCTTGTCTAATCGCACCATCTTGAATTTGGTAGCTGCTGCGTCTCAGTTTTGTTTTCTATCCACTTTTTTCTCATTTACACACAGGCAATTTCATATATAGGTATATATACACATTGTTAACACACATACATATATATACATAAAATACGCTAGAGCACGCGTACGCACGCACACACACACAATTACAGATGGAAGGAGCTAACCGTTAGGGGAAGGAACTGTACAACACAGCATTCCCTACTTTCACTGTTTACCTGATACACTGTTTTAATGATTTTGACTTAAGGCATTTTGAAGTGGGGTCTGTCGTTCAGCAAACAGAAAAATGAAATCAATCCAATCCCTGGTGCTGTGTATTACTCAGAATGATGTCCAGCTGATGCCGGGTAGCAGCCTGTGATGGGAGGGAGTTAACTGGTCCATTGTTCACAGACATCTTGTGGGTCTTGGTGTATGACAGCTGTTAGACTACAGTGTCAACGGCCGGGTCTTTCTAAATGTTAGCCTGCGGTATTGTTGTTCAGGTTTTTCTGTCTCATAAACAGCAATGGTTGGTTCTTTCTGTTGGGAGAGATGCGGTCAAGACCCGGTGAGGCTCGGGTTCTATGACAGCTGTTGTAAAGCAACAGTGGCTTTCAGGTCTTATTGTCTGACTTTTAGGTCTTACTGACATATGTTGTTAAGCTACAACAACTGTCAGGTCTTACTGACATATGTTGGCTACAAGCTCTACAACGATCTATGTATCCTACTGTCTGACAGATGTTAAGCTAAAATGACGGTCGGATCTTGGTGTCTGGGGTTGGACTACCCAGTGTTTGGGTCTGACTGTGTAACAGATGTTACTATGCCACAGCAAAAAGTCGATCATTTTATTACCACTTACTATCTCATCTTTTTAAGCAAGTAATGTTAGAGGCGTGCGATGCTGATTTATTGGGTGGTACGTTTGGTAGTTACCACAGGCGGTCTTGGCTAGAGTACAGGGAAGCAGATATCAAATAACATAGTGGATCTTCCTGAAATTAATGAGACAGAACTTACAGCAACTTTACTATGCTGATTTCTAACTGTTGAGAATGAGCACAAGCATACGTAGGTCTACTTGACCCACACTGATTTCTCCTCCCACTCTTTGGACATGTTCTTTGTATGCCAAACAATTTTGCTTCCTGAATTATTCTTGACATCTGGTTTTTATTAAACAAAAGTTTTTGAAAAATAATTGAAAGTCAGTTAACGTCAGTTGAAACTATTTTTAAGCAGGAAAATGTGAAAGTTTTGTTGCTTTGAAGATAATGGTCTTTAGCTTTAGAAGTTATCTCGGTAAGAGACGGAGTGTTTGATACTGAACTCCCTTGAACTAGTAATTTGAATGTGTGTGTGTTCGTTTGTTTGTTTGTTTGTTTGTTTGTTTATGTGTGTGTGTGAGAAAAATACATGTATACATATGACTACCTCTACCACCGAGCATCCACATGCAGTGATAATTTCAGTCATTAGCGGTGACATTTGGTGAGTCAGACTCACGCCCCGTCAAATAATGCATCTTTATGATGCACGAGCGACCTAATGACCAATAGTTCAGTCCGTCTTCACGCATGGCTGACAAGAACTGTGCACGTTCACGTCTGCACTGCGCTGTTTTGCAGCCTGTGGGGGACAGGAAGGGGAGACCACTCAACGAGTTGCGGGCCATTTGCACATTAACTCGCGACTGTTACGGCATCACTCATCCTAGTGTCAGGGTGCCAAACCTTGTTTTCCCTCCAAGGGCCATTTGATATTTATAATATCATTCGCGGGACATAAAAATTATCTGTTCAAAAATTGGCTTGTGTTATTTGGTCACAAGCTGTAGTTTCGCCACATTGTGTCAACAATCTCAGCTCGCCTGGTCCTCCTGTCCTCTGAGTGACCGCAATCCCCTCGACATCAGCTGCCCAGCAGAAGACAATTGTCTGAGGATTAAACGCGGGTCTTCAATCTCAATTCCTTTAATTGAATCCCAGGGTTCAGCAAATTTGAAACATACGTTCCCTGCACTCCCGCATGGTGCTCAATGGCACACTGAAAGAAATTAAATTTGGATTTTAAAAATGTTCTAATAAGGAAATATGACCATTCTTTTTTTTTTGGTGTTTTGAACTTTTTTAAAAGCTACATACAGAAAATGATACCTTGGCGAGAAAACAATAATTGTATTTTTATTGAGCGAACGACATGCTGACTAAACTACAGTTCGTCAAACACAGCTTCATGAAAAAATATAACCATACCTGTACTTGTATTGCTCAAACAATATACTGATTGAAAAAGGGTGCATAAAAGAGAGCGTTACAAAAAGCATGACAATAACTCCAGTGGACCAATTGAAAATCACCGAACAAGGGTACGCTCGAAAAGACAGCATAGAGGAGAAACCATGACAAGAATTGTATTGAACAGACAAATAAAGACAAGCACACAACAAGGATACAGTAGAGACAATATTAGAATACATATGGCAGTATTTGTATTTGTACTACCCAAACGACCAAGAACAAGGATACATTAGAGAGAGGAGACATTAAAATACACATGACTGGAACTACATTTTTACTGACCAGACGACATTCACTCTAAACACGACTGTTAAACAGAGAGCCTCAGACAAAAAATCCTGACAGTAATTGTATTTGTACTGGCCAAACGACATTGCAATGCTTTTTTTCCAAAAAAAATTATTTTCGTGCGTCACACGCGCAAGCTTGGAAACAAGGGCAAGGCGGAAGCCGCTGAGGAACAGATGCCGTGGCCTTTTTAACACCATCTATCCAATCTGACCTTCTCCTCCGCGCATGCGCACTGCTCGTTCTGCCAGAGGTGGCGGGTGGCGTGATGTCGCCGCTCACAGACTTTACAGGCGATTTCTGGCGACAATGGTGTGGCAGCAGCTCGTGGGTGGTATCCCACTGATCTCTCCTGCTGGCTTCGGTTGGACATGTAATGAATTCTGCGAAATTAGCCAGCGCAGATGCAGAGGAACATCGCCATGCTGTCTTCTTTATCTTCCTCCTTTTACCTCCTCCTCCTCCTCCTCCTCCTCAGCATCATCATCAGCATCGTCGTCCTTGTCCTCGTCCTCGTCCTCGTCCTCGTCTTCGTCCTCGTCCTCGTCATCACCGTCGTGCTGTCTGTGGAGTCGTGGAAAAAAAATTTAAAGCTGCTGTCTTAACAAAAGAGAATGCATGTTGCATCCCTGAAAAAAAATCTATTGATTCGACTTTTTCTTGGTGATAACTCGCCCATCAGGAGTGCTCACCCCATGTTCCCGCTCTCTCCGGAGATGCGTGAAGGTTTCAATATACTCTGATCCTCGTGGGACTGCCGTTCATTTCCTTTCTTTAATACTTCGGAGGCACCACTAGATTAGACATGCTCAACTTTGTTTGGGGTTGTGTTTATTTTGTTATTTTGTTTTGTTTTTAAAGGAAAGGGGATTGTAAATAATATTTTTAAAAATGCGCGAGTGAGTCAGCGGTGTCTTTCACTTTATCAGTTATTGTCCTTGTTCATCCATCCAAATATTTATCCACACGTCATTATCAACCTTTACATCCTTATACATGTACACACATACATGCAAACACTGGTTGACAGTCACCCTCCCTATCTCAAGATCTCAACTCTCTTTTTTTTTTCTCTCTTCTCGTGCATCAGGAAGACTGTTTAAAAAGATGAAACATCTTCTTCTCGTCTGGTGGCCTTGTAATCTGTTAGATGACTTGTCTGAGTGACAATCGCGGGGAATGGATGCAATAGCCATCCTTCTTGATGCTAGCATCAGCCATCGGTCTTCTTACCCGCCTTCCTCGGCGCTCAGCAACCATCTGACTGGTTTCTGGACGTCGAGCTTATTGCTTCCCTGGTGGCACAGCTGATGCGGCTGTTGCCAGGTCCATTGGTACACCAAAGCTGGTCTAGCAAAGGTGTAGATAACTGAACACTGACGAATAAGTGGGACCAGTCAACCCACGAATGTGATCATGTAATCGGTTTCAACGCAGATGAATAAATGAATAGCTGCTGGAAATACTACCCAACCCATCTCTGACAGTTTCGCAATATTTGTCGGATGCTCTGTTGGAGAAGCGCACGGAATCGATTAATTTTTAACTGTAAGTAATGAAGGTGTTGGGGATCAAACGATATTCTGCAGGAAAAAAAAAGACTATAACCTCTCACAAAATCCCTTTTTCTTGTTGCGCATGGTAGGAGATTCGTTAAGATTACAGAAGGGGTGGTGGGGAAAGAGCGAAATATACCCCAGATTATTTACAAATTACGACCAGGCATAAACAAATTTACAGCTCTCCGAAATCACCTCCATCATCAAATAATTCTTCTATGTGAGATCCATCACGTGACCCCATTCGCGAGCTGCGACTGATTACGATTGAGCCCGAGGTGAAAACATTTCGAGTCAAACTTGCAAACATAACTCGTCTGGCTTGCCACCAAGGGGGACATAGTACTTTCTGCGTGACTAAAGCAGAAGGCAAAATTTGCTTCAAGTGGAAACTCAGACGACGTAAGGGCCACGTAATTGGCTCCACCGTCCGACACCCGGAAGAGGTGGGGGTCTAAACTCGTCTGTTGAAGAAATTACCCACGTCTGCCACCCGGCGCAGAAACCGTTGCTTTCCTGCGTTGCCGAATTCCCGTGAGGAGAAGCGAGAGTCGTGCAAGTGCTGTTGGTTGGTTGAAGTCGAAGGGGATGTTGATAATTTGTACAGACTACGAACTCTCATTTCCGTTCTTCATCTTCTTTCACTCGCTCTCGCGCTGCTACCGGAAGAGCGTCTAAGCTTCGCGGATCCCGAAAAATGGCATGAGTTTGTTTTGTAACTATTCTACAAAAAGAAGCTTTACAACATGACCAGAGAGGAGTTTCTGAGGTCTCGTTGTGTATTTTACAAGCTGTGATGTCATTGCTTATTTTTTTCTTGCAGTCATTAGGATTCAGCCTTTCGAATCGGATTGATGATTGAGTTCAGTAATGTTGGCCTGGGTCGAAAGAACGGTGGTAATACGAGTATTTCAAAACATCAATGATCGTAAAGTGTTTTTCATATTGGACATTATCTAAAACTGGGCTATATTGGACACAATTTTCAATGACCGTCATATATAAATGTGCCACAGGTCGACAATATGTGCCGAAAGATTAAAAATATCCTCAATATGCACTGTTTTTAAATATTTTTTTCAGTGTATCTCAGACCAAACCATCTTCTCATTATAAGGTTCTTCACCACCTCTGTTCCCATACCGTGAAGTCACAAATAGGTACAAGCCCTTCACAGTTCAGTGAAGCAGCTAATCAGCCAGTGACAGCTGTCTGTAGTTACCCCAGTACATACATCCCACCTGGCTTTTGCAATCCTCAGCAGGATTTCCTGATTGCATTCTACCTTACCGCGTTGTATGCTGGGAAAAGAGGAGCTCAAGAAAAAAATACTAATATAATCAGGTGTACGAGAACAAGCAGGCAGGTGTGAGAGTTTCCAAATCAGCAACAGACACCAACGGGCAGCAGTCGTGTTAGCTTAGTCAGCTCCGAGGGCGGAAACACCGTCAGCAGCGCCATGATTGATGTGCTCATCACCAGAGCCAGAAGTCGACAGCACCGCTCTCCGGCGCCGAGGGCGAAGAAGACGGGTGCAAAGCCTCCTTTTGGGTTGATGCTTCTGCGACGACAGGGGGGACAATGAGGCAGCCATGAGTGTTGGACGTCATGGCGGAAATAACCTCATCACGTACGGTGTCATCGACAACAGTGACAACAAGAAAGGGGCTTCCTGCACTTCCGTCTTCATTTTTCAGCGCTGGCACGAGGACACGAGAGATGCTAGAAGGACCGGAAGTGACAACACTCAAGCCGTCGTCCGGAGCTTTCATGTTTGCAGACGAAGGGGACGTCAGTAATAAAGCCTGTCCGCTGCACCGGTGGTCTCACGAGGAAAGCACGCGGCTTAAAGGTCTGTTAGAGAGCAATTACTTTCCCCCAAATGACCAGGATAAGATCACTGCAAGATAGTATTGTCCCAAACCTGAGTAATTGATATCTCTCCTCTGTTCTGAAGATACAATTCTAGATGGCATCACGAATACCGCGATTTAAAATGTGTTTTCCAGTAATCTTAAGGAGATGACAAATGACAAGGACCAACTTTATTAATTAATTATTACTTGGGAAGTGTGCACAGTTTGAAAATAAAGCTGGAAAAACAGAACAAGTGCACTTTCAAAGACAAGGATAATGCAAGTTGTGCATCATAGAAAAGAATCTTACATGTAAGACCTTAAGGCACACACACACATCATAAACCAAAGCTTACATACCACCAATAATTCTTTGAATGAACAGGTGGACCACATAGCGTGAAAATGGTTTCAAGTACCTGTATTTTTATACAGGAAAAAAGTAACATCTGCTTGAACTCAGTAATACATATTCTCTGCAGGTCTATGTCCAAGTATGGACAAAACGCTGGTAGCTTTTCTGGCAATTTGCTGATCACAAAATGAAGATAAAGCCCTCGATACCAATACTAGAACAAATATGTACAATACACAGCAAACTTTTCTTATCATTGAGACAGAATATGGAACCAGAATGTAATGGAAAAATATAACCGACTTTTATTGAATGATTAGTGAAACAGTTCAAGATTTATGTTTTTAAGTTTTCGAAGAATATAACCCCTTGCTAACCACATTTAACAATATTTTCAGTTGCTGACATAGCGCTTAAGCCGGCAATCAAAAACAATTCCTAAGTATCTGGAGGAGTCAACAATTTCAACAGGTTTATCAGGTATCGTGTTGAGTTAACAAGGAAAGTGCATCTACCCTTGAGATTTTGCCGATGTGGTGATAGTTGAGGGGAAAGAAAATGAAAGTATTTGGAGGTAATTCCCGACTGCCAGCTTGCGAACAGGTGTCACAGGGTGTCCAGAGACGAGGACTACACTTCTGTAGTGGTGACAAGAGACACTACCTGGAGGTCTTTATCATCCTAGGGACAAGAACACCTGTCTTCCTGTTCCTGTCTAGATTATCCTTATACAAGTCGGAGACTGAATATCCTTGGGATTAAAGGTTTCTAGTGACTTTCTTGCAGCAAACGATAACCTGCTTTTCTCTGAGGTACTCTTTACAGCATTCCCGCGAATTTCATGGGGGTTGAGACATCCTTTTTCTTGTGAGCAAAAGCAACAGCAAATTGAAATTCTGTTACGGAAAGCCACATTAAAGCCACTTAATTTTTAGCAGGGAAGTCAGTGTAATGCAATCGTGGAGGTGTTGAAATACTGGTTCACTGGCTTTCCACTGATGCTTAATGCTAGCTGGCAAGATGGACCATAAAGCTTGGACACAAGAACAGCAGCTACAATCTCGTTTAGAGGTAAAGAATATCCTGAGGAGACTGGTTGCCTGGAAACAGTTCGCAGATGTAGGAAAAAATTGCCGACGTCACCAAAGTCCAATCGTTTGAAAGTAATCTCTGTCTGCCTGTCGTCAAACGGTTTTTATCTCCGTTGCTTTGTGCGAGGTGACAGCAGGTAGGTTTTGAAAAGTCTGTCCTCGGTTTAATATCTGTCATAGAGCCTAGTAATTCAAAATACAATTAATTACCAATAGAATAAGCATCTGTGTGCTATTGTGAAGCTTTTTATCCTGGACTTCAACATCTAAAGCAAATACTCACCCGTGCTGTTCATTTTGTTTAACTGCAGGTATAAACTGACAAAATGACTTGAAATGTCCAGATCGAACACAGATATAACAGAATTTTTTTAAGTGTAGCCTCGACAACAGATTTGTGGAAGAGTTCTTGAGATGATTTTTCATGAAAATTAGTTCTCTATACATTTATCCTCTATCCGAAACAATAACTAGAAGACGGGTGTACTGTACAGTCCTGTACAGGAAATAAGTTTTAGCTTCTATCATCTGTCTTCTCCATGTACGATGTGGTCATCGTGGTGTACTTTGTGATCTGTTGTATAGTGTGGTCTGGGAGGACACTACTCTGTCTCAGACTCATGTAGAGAAGAGTCTGCATACTCGAAACAACTTTAATTAAAGAAGTGATGTTTGGGTGTACGATTTGGAAGAAGTCACAGCAAATTTTGCAAAACCTCGAGTTTTGATTATAATAAAATATTTTTAAGCTTTATCACAAAGGTAAAGTTAAGAATAAACTCTATATATTTTTTTTTGTCAAAAATAGCCCACGCTGCTTTATCCCAAGAGATCAGGTAGGAAAGATATTTTAAAAACCAGACTGCTTACAAGACTTCAGTGCGTTTTGTTATACGATCCAAGATGGCAAGGACTCAGGTGGCTCCACTGTTTTGTACAGGTAGCCCATTAGCAGTTAAGGGAAAGAAACTGGTTTCCCAGCAGGCACACTTTGTAAGAAAAGCTTTGTGTGTTGCTTTAGTAGGCTCCGTTTACAGGAAATCCGAGAAATCGAAAAACGGCTTTAGTCTCTGATTGGATCTCAGCTGAAGCTTTGTGTTAATTATCAAAGCTGAGTTCTTACAGACGAGCCTCGCCCTCCTCTGCTACTTTGTTCAAGTGTTTTGGCTCCCTCTTATGGCAACACACACACAGACACACACAAAATAATACGCATACATTTATCCTTTGACTGATGCTAACTGACGATTCAAGTCCGTTAGCAATGATCTTGGGCGGAAGTTGGGGGAAGGGGTCAGCTGGACAAAGAGCGACTGACAAAGCTCACCCCTGTCAGCAAATTTTGCTTGAAATGACCAGTCCGCTCCTTAAGGTTTGCCAGCCAGTTGTTCCTCTGTCTACTTACAGGCTGAGGTCCTCTCCAAGTACCGTGAACGACGGTAGAGAGTGTCTGCCGAGTCACATGACCCACCTAGACCTCTTGCACCACTTTATTGATGTTAAAGGATTCTGTTGTCTTATGAGGGTGGGGACCGTGCTGTGTACAAAGCCACTGGTTTTGCACTCACTGTACGAAGAATTAGAACAGTATCCTGAGCCATTTGGTCTGGAATGTCCGTATTCTTCTTTCTACATCGTCTTGCCTCCGTATCATCTGGTAAGAACTTACAGAGACTTGTACAGTCTGTACTTTGAAAGCCGGATTCCCTGACTTTCGAAATTCCTTTCCATCCTGACCATTTCTGCTGTGCGGTAGCGATCCTGATGAGTTTTCTGATTGATATCTTTGGATTGGAAACGGTTTGGCATTAAGATGAAGTCATTTTGGTTGTGCGACCAAACGATCTGGAAAGTGTCATGTTCACACTTTGTATATCTTGTGATAGTGGTAAGTATTGGTAAGTGTGCAAGTTCAGAGTTCATGCCCTGCTTTTGATTTCACCTATTCCAAATTTATCTTCTGCTTGTGGTTAATCTTTATTCCAGTCACAGAGCACGTCTAGGATGTCCTTCCTTCCTTTAAAACCCTTTTCCCGCTAATCCTAGTGCTCCTCGCCTCCGTCTTTGTCCGTGGAATTCGGAGAATACGTTGAGACAATGTGGTGCCTGTCAGATAATCAAATAAAGATAAACCTACCGGAAATGAGCGTCCAGCTGATGACGACCCCCACCACTCTCTGCGTGCGATGAAAGCCGCGCAGTAATTGGGTTTATTTGTATACCACTTTACCATAGACTGTGTCCTTCGTCAGCTACTGTGTCTCCAAAGTCTGGCCATCTGGACTGTGAGAGTTCCACATTATACCACTGATATCTTTCTAACTCATGGGTGTTCATTCATCTTGCAGAGCTAATGTAATATGCGGACTTTCTAATTACCGAAGGAAGTCCTTTTTCTGAGCTTTATTAGTGGTTTGGCTCCAGTAGTACATTTTTTGTTGCCCTCACCCTAAAGTCTGTGGTTGTTGATTCAACCCTCTACCGACCCGGCAGGATGTTCCTTATAAGTTGATTATCCGTAGTCCTGTCTCTGGGTTTATACACTTGTTAGTGTAAGCAGGAGGCCGATACCCTTGAATAGATTGATCGACTTAGTCTCTCCCCACTACTTCTTTTCTTGTGAACTTAACTGAAGTAAGCAACTTTCATTAAACATTGAAGTCTAAGTCGAAGACTGTGTAGTGTATATGGATAAGATTTTTCAGCTGAGAAGTATGGAGATGTCTCTCCCCGCTTCTGTTTCTTTGTCTTCCATCTTAGGCTAAACACATCTCTAACTTTATTCCTTTCCACCCACCCTCCCACACCGCCAACTTTCGTTTAAGAGAATGAGGCATCCTTGTGGTCTGCGGTCAATTTCGGGTCTTTGAAGCCCCGAAACTTTGCATCTTTGAAGGACCGAAATTGTGTCAATAAACCGCAGGGTTTGCTTCCTAAAATCCCGCCATAAAGAGAAAGCAAATTAAACGAATGCATTTACATCCGGAATTTATAGCTACTTCTTCACGTCTTGGTAATTTTCTATTGTCCTGAGAGCTGTGTGAGTTGAGGCCACATCAACATTCTGTAATATCGCCAGTTTTTTAAACCACGAGGATTATAATCGTCAACATCAACTCTAATATCATGACGACCAGCAAGAATCGTTAAACGTGTTTTGTAACTACACTCATCCGCACACTGTTAAGCATTAACCGCGCTTTGATCTTTAATGCTTCTGGAAGTTTTAAGACAGATTTATTCCCCTTGTCAGTAGTGAAACAAAAGCACTGGGGTTGCTCCCCTTGAATACTGCGTATGATTTGATACGTTAATGTCATCACCTGACAGGTGAAAACAATCATCTTTTGAAGTGTAGTATGTACAAAGCAAGCCACGTTCGTTTGTCAAACATGGCTGCCCAAGGGCCATAATCCTGATTTTTGTGGACCAGTTCAATGTTTTTAGTGTTTTCTCGGTTCTTTGATCATCGTCATGATCTTTTTTTTTTTTTTTTTTTTTTTTTTTTTTGTATTCGTTATTATGTTTTGTGCTTGCATTACATTTGAATGCTGGAAAACGCTTTTCCCTGTCTTAACTTATCCAGATTTTATTTTTCTTTGAAATTTTCTTTTTCTTACGATTTGCTTTGATACGCAGAAGATGTAAGTTAAGGTAGCTCTGGATTGAGCAAACGATTACAGCTGACAGTAATAATAAAAGTCATGTAACAGACATCAAGAGATGACAGATTAATTTGCAGTTGTGCGATGAATCATTAATTTCAGAAAAATTCATAACCTTACAGCTTACTGTAAGAAGCAACGACCAGTTCAAGATGGCGAACTGAGGATTGATTTCAAGAAAAATTCTGGCATCAGTTGTAGCAGAACTAGGATCAATATGTTTGCAAGACAAAAATTTAAGCCGTTGATGATATCGTCGAACAAAGGTTAAAAACAAACTTCAGGTGTAGCTAGGCCAAGATGAATGTAATCCTAGTCGAGCTGCAGTTCGTGAAGGGAAATACCGCCACGTTGATGGAGCTACAAGTAGCTTAGACATCCCTACACTACATTCCCCACCAAACATACATCTGCAAAGCTATAACAATGTCTTTTGCAGCATTTGAGGGAAAATGTCGTATAGTTTAAATTACTGCCTTGTTACAGAAAATATTTTTGTCAATAATAACCTCTCAAATGAAATAAAGCCGGACATGCGCACCTAAGGGTGATTAGAGGGTGGGTCTAATTTTTTGTCTATTTTTTTTAGGTATTTTAGTCTTTAGACATATTTATTGAATCGAATGCAAGGTCCATATGCCTCTTGCGGTTCGGTAAAGTTCTCTGAAACCTGACTTATATCAAACAATTTGAGGATGAACGGTGTGTTCTCTTTCTAATGTCACTGTTTGTTTCTATTCTGCCAAAAGTCTTAGACAGGCATCAAGGAGAGTAACCTGAAATCTTTTTAACAGAGCTTCCGTCTTCGTGTTTACGGGTTTAGTGCTGCCGGACAGTTTCCCGATTATTTTATTTTTTAAACTTAAACCTGACTGTTTATTGCAGACTTAGCTTTAGGATGGTTAAGCTCCTAAGACAACTTCTCTTTCTTTTTAGTGTGCGAACTGCTTTCGATAAAGGGTTTGTAGAAGCACATTTCTAAGGCATACAGAAAGATGATTGGGACAAGCAAGTTCCGCAGGACTGCGAAGAACATTCTGCCATCCAGGAGTAGTCTGCTCCACGCAAGAACAAGCCAAGGTGTCCTGGAATTTACATTAGACGCGGATTCTTGCCCCTGTCGAAGGCCTGAAGCTAGCTGCTGTTTGCTATTTTTACAAGCTAGACAAACATAGACGAAGTAAATGGAATCCGCTGTCCTTAGTGGAGTGCCGAGTGGCTGGCCTTCATGCTGCTATCTACAGGAGGGATTTAGTGTGACGCACTCGCCCATCCTATCTTGTTCCTCCATCTTATTTTCAGGATTGGTCACCGCGTCATCAGGGGAACATAAGCCGCCGCCTCCTTCTTTATACTATTCGCTGACTCCAGATAATTTTTGGAATTCTTCGTGAACTTTTCTGAAAATAGAATAAGATGGAAAGTAAGATGATTTTTTTTTGAGCTCCTGCGTTAAAAAATGTCAGTTTTCTTACTAGAATTAAAGCAAGGCACGCAGACGGACAGACAGACAAAGATACAGCTGGGCATATTAGGGGATGAGACTGGTAGACAGCTACCTGTTGGACATGTAAGAGAAATAAAATAGAAGATTGAAAGAGGAAGTACACAAACTTCCAAGAATCCTGCCTGCCATTATCCCCCCCCCCCCAACACACACACCAGGTGTCCATCAGCACAGATTACAGTCATCACTGCTAATAACCAAATATCAGGCTAGAATATACTGCGTCTAGCCACGGGTTTAAGTTATATTTTGGCGGTTTAATTTCCAGTGCTGGAGATGATGGCTGCGTGACCTAACTGAGGAAGCAGGCGCAGCTCTGGTCTCAGACAATGTCAGTGCTGCTGAAGACTTCTGGCTTTTTCTGCCAGAGCCGTCTGTGCGACCTTCCATATAGGCCACGTGACGTACCTCTAAGCAGATTAGACGATAATTCATATGCGCACAGCGGATCCATGGAAACTACTTTGTAGTATACTACCAAGGGGCAACAGATAAGACAGGCATGCTGGCCTGCCCACACAGAGTAAGAGACAGGCTAGGAAATAGAAAGTTAACTAATTAATTTAATTACGACTCTCGGCTAGTCACGAGGATTGAACAAAACCCGTCAGATATCTTAGAGAGAAAGAGGTCGAAAGTCGAGAAAGATGAAGAACATTGGGCATTAGTGTTTTATGCCAAGTCAGCAAGTAAAGCCAAGCCTGTAAACATGTGAACAAAATGAACAGCTAAGATGTGAAACGAATCCAGGACAACAGATCCAAAATGGTGACAAGCGCTAAACATTTGCCACCGGACTGTTCATATATATATATGTGAGAGAGGAAAAAAGACATAGATATATTGAGTCAGTTTTTGTGTAGGATCGAAATAACATTTAATCAGTTTGCAACTTTAGGTTCGATTTGATGAAATAATTTTTAGAAACTTTAACTGAAGGTGCAATGGCCTCCTCCTTTGAAATATGAGCACGTGACGTGAGCAAAAACAAGTAAGCCTCCATGTCGACTTATTTTTAATGCAAATACAAACTTCTTTTTGTTTTTACTTGAAATGTTTTCACTGTATTGAGTGAGGTCAAGCATAGTAGGTATTAATGCCTTAAGTATTACAAAGGTAAATAAGAAATGAAACCTTCTGCGCCATACTGCACTGGTCACGCAGTCTCAGCATATTTATTTGTGTATTGACAGAAGGAAAAAAAAGTTGTTTCTTTCCTAAAGGTGCGTTGACTGTCATGAACCAGATCATGATCTCAAAGGTTGAAAGTGTAAACATTATCTTTGTGTACATGGATCATTGAGTGTCAAAATAGCTTCAGACATATTTTTATGTCACTATGCTTCAAAAGTTCAAACCTTATGTAAATAGCGTTTAGCATTGTCTGATTAATCAGGTAACGAATCTGTCTTCTTTAGTCAGCCAAGAGTTGAGAAGAATAGAAAAAGGAATACGAGAAAAAGAAGGTGAAGGATCAACAGGATACGGGAACCCATTGCACAGGTATGTCTTCCACGCGCCACGGACGAGGGAGATAAGTTCTCGTCGGATACTTCGATTAGATGTAGATTGTCCTCCTGTCCCTCCATCAGCCAGGACTGTTTGGTCTCGTCCCACTCTCCAGCTTCATCACTGTCTCTTTTCCTTCTTGCCTTGGCCCCTCAACACGGCTCCTTTTCTCAGTCCGTTTTCACACAGACCGGACCCCGTAATCGAACTAATGTTTTCCCACCACAGCTACTTCACCCCAACGCTTTACTGTGGCTCCAAAGCGACTGAAAATCTCATTTGGGGGGGAAGCGGGAGGAGTTGACCCGGGTCTTAGTCCCTGAACTAACTCACCAGACACGGCGAAATTGATGCACCATCCCAGGTCGTGTGACTCGCACAAAGATCTGCCTCGGGGAACTGAATAGGAATTTTCCTTTCCTCCTCTTTTCGAATCTTGTTTCCTATTCTTGATCGCGGAAGATGGAGGTATAAGTGGGAGCTGCTGAATGTGTTCCTAAAAGCTTGGAGAGGAAAAAGTAATAAAGAAAGAGATGTTAGTACAAGTCCCTAGCGGAATTTTCTTCCCTCACTGGGAACTCAATTGATTATTGTAGCGATGATTACATTGATGTTAATCGTAAAGCTAGTAATTATCATTAGGTGATGGTTTTAATTGTCTCCCATACCCTATTGTAGTCTTTATTGTTAATTGTAATGGTTATGATAACTGTGCTCGTTTAATACTACATATTTATATATAATATGTCCTGAAAAAGATAAAGCAGTTGGCGAACAGTAATTTAATTTAACAATTCACATTAAAGTCAATAACGAGTTGTAGCAAATGTTGGTTCTTTAGATATTTCTTTAGATCGTGAAGCCTCGTCTTCATACATCGTAAAGAAGACTTTCAACTTGAGAAGCAGAACACAAGTTCAAGGAAACTAGAAGTTTTTAGATGCATCAAAAGCTTTAACATACTTTGATGTCAATGCTTTAAATGAAACAGAGTACGAAATCGCCATTGATTTTATCTTTCATTTAATTTACTTCTAGTTCAATATTTTCAAAGTTGTTATCCGAACAAAGATTGTGGAGCGCTCTCAATTACGGGAGGTTACTTTGCTCCACGTTCATCAATGTAAATATTCACATTTTTTCTTTATAAACACTGCACGTGAAGAGCTTCATTGACTCCCTCGTCTATTGTTGTGTATCAAACTGAGAAGACTTTTTCAAGATAATACAAAAAAAATAATACAGACATGGCCAGCTCTCTTGAAGCATGCAAGCCATCATGGTGGACATTGTCTCTCAGTATTTGGAATCCTCTCACTGATTTTCAAATTTCACAAACTTTCAATTTTTCTACTGTTCAATTATTTGATTTCAAAACTCAGGATGTAGGTCTTTGCTGGGTTTTATACTTCCCTCTGGTTAACTCCAAGAATTGTCAGCTATCCAACCGTTTAGCCGCAATGATGTCAATGCCATAAATCACAACACGCCATGGCCATTATACAATGGTCGTAGTATGAAGACAACTCATTACTTCGCAGTAAACAGCTCTCGGCGAAGTGCACCTACTCAGCGGCTTAATATAATCGGCCATTTTGACACCCGAAGCAACATTGGCAGTAATGTATGCCTGGGTCGTGAGAATCTGCACTCTTGGACTTGAAGACGCCATAAGTCAGCGGTCTGAGCACTGAAGTCTAATGGTGTGCGGTTCCGACCATTTGCATGTGTCCCAGACGTGGAGTTGTGGGTTTCCAGCAGCAATTTCACGAGGACGACCTGCAGACGGTTTTTGCACGTAAACCATTCTGAGGCACTGCCAGTGATATTTGGTTTGCTGGGCTAAAATGTTTGAACATGTTTTGAATAATTCATAGGTATCCAGGAGCTAAAAGCAGGAAATATGTCTCATCCTCCAAAGGGCTGTCATTTCAAAGAGCGCTCCCAAAATTCCCATATATCTTGGTTTGTTTTGTTTAAACACAGTACGATAGAAGAGAAATACATTTTTTCTGTGATAAACATTTCTAGCATAATGACAATGATGTATTATATAGAATTTGAATTTAGTTTTCATGGTTTACATGAAGTTCATTTCTTTTTATATCAAGACCATCCACTATCCCTATTTTGGTTGTTTGCTACTTTTTTGGCAATTTTAACTTATGGTTGGTATTAGTACTGTAAATCTTATCATGATGTAGAAGACAAGCTGAAAGTAATAGAACACCTTATATAAACAACTCATTTAAAGCAACTTTGTTTCTTTGAAAACTCCCGTTGAAGCTTAACATCTGACTTTCTTTGGCTTTTGCTTTCCAGTGCCTTTCTAGCTGAAGTCCACTTCTGTCAACATTCCCAAGTGATGCATTGATAGGGATTCATCTATTTGAAAAAAAGTTGCACTATGGTCATGCGTCTAATAATATTGTAATAATTATGCACCGCATTCAGTGCAACAGAAATCCTCAGACTGTAAAGAAAAAAAATGTGTAAAACAAATTTCCGGCGTTGAATGAAGTTGAAAGATTGCACGTGATGTTCTGTGTGTGTGAGAGAGAGAGAGAGAGAGAGACTAAAAGGGTAAGAGTTGAGGTCCAGAAACTGGGAGAAAGACCAGAGTGAGGAAGGCCAAAGAGAGTGAAAGAGAGAAGGAGAGGTAAAAGTAAAGCTCTTCTAATACTTAGAGATTGTCGTCAGGCAGCCGACTGTCGAGGTCGTGGCATTCAGAGTATGGGGTCCTCAGACAATTTTGCAGCAGGCTGATTTCTTATCTGTGTTGGACTCCACCGACACCAATTATACGGCTAAAGCTGGCTCACTGTCCGGGCTTAACTGGCGGCCACTCTGTCGACATTGTCCACACAGCCTACAGTTGCTTACAAGCTGATGACACTGGACGTCCATCTCCGGAGACTCACGAGCTGGGCCCGTTGTTTCATCCGGGTATCTTTAGCTGACATGCTGTTAACAGTTCTTTTCTTTACAGAGGATGCCATAGTGTATTGTTTTCCAACAGAAACTTGGGTTGTTTTGTCTTGTCTTCACTGATCATTCTGGAAATCAGGAACCCTGCAATCTGGTCGGAGGAAACGTATTCTGTGCTGACACCCTCCCAAGAGGCTCCTGCCTCCTGATTTATGTTAAACGTCTTCAGCAGTTTAAGGCAATTCCTGTAAGTGGTCAATAAGCGTACCCCATTCTTCATTGACACCTCGCTCCTAAGTCACTATGACCTACCTACTTGCACTCTGTGACCAGACACCCACACGTTATGCAAAGGAAAGAAGTTTAA
This sequence comes from Pomacea canaliculata, assembly GCF_003073045.1. Taxonomy (NCBI): domain Eukaryota; kingdom Metazoa; phylum Mollusca; class Gastropoda; order Architaenioglossa; family Ampullariidae; genus Pomacea; species Pomacea canaliculata. The sequence goes on from NC_037591.1 coordinate 34,170,914, forward strand.
GTCCACAGACAGTCGTTCTATGTGGCGCCATCCGGACTGAAGCCATGCAAGATTCCGAGTAACAATGGTAGCTGATTGTTGTTTGTCCTCTTCCACTGATTACATCTTTCTAGCTTGCTACAATGGCGCATTGCTTGTTAGTGTTCATGTGATCTTGTTGGTGTTTATTTGTCTTGTTGGTGTTCATGTGTCTTGTTGGAGCTCATGTGTCTTGCTGTGTTCATGAACTTTGGTGTGTGTGTGTTGTTATTTTATAGAAAATAGCATTATTAACATGCATTCGTACTGAGTAAGCTTTGATTGCTGGAGAGCGACAACAACATTCACCGTGTTGTATGTGCAAACCACTTTAGCACAAAGCACACACCATGAGTGAAAGATGTGAAATAATGTAAAAAGCGACAAACAGCGTTAAACAAAAGGTTGAGAATAAGAAATTCCATACATAGAGCAAGGACAGAGAGGAAAAATGAAAGATTTTACTGACAATTCAAGCTCTTTTTTGAGTAAGTCACTCGTCAGACTGCTGGAACGTTTTCTGCTGCGGTCTGCTGGGTCTGCCCCTTGGAGTGTTGACTCGGTGACCGCTAGTTACGCCCCTTGTGGGTTTTCTCTGTGCTGTGGCTCCATGGGTCGTCGGGGGGAGGGCAAACTGCGCATTGCCGTCTGGGCCCAACTGCATAAAACGAACATTTTCTTTGACTACTTCAAGTAGGGACCAAAAAAAGCAGATTACCCATACAAAGGACCCTACATCTTTTGGCCAGTCGGATTATTTACGACTACTTAAGCTTATACAAGTCACTAAAATAACATGTAAGAGATTAATTCCATATAAGTTTCGTTATTTCTGGGGGTGTAGAGGACGATAGCTTCCAGGGTAATTCTTAAGTAGGACTTTATGACCAAGTTGTTTTTGGTCTTTGGCTGCTGTGCATAAAAAGTCTTTAAAAATGTTTTTAAGTAATCGATCTCAAGTGAAAAGTTGACTATTTTGACTGAACTTAGCAAAGTCGGCTTGCACTTGAGACCAAGAATTTAAATTTAAATTTCAAAACTTCATATGCAGCTCGACTCAGAGGAAATTTTACTTTCGTATACTGTAAAAATTACTCTACCTGTACTGAGCCACTTGTGCATTATTTATTTGTCTCAAACATTTTCAAGCATTGGAATGAGAATAAATAAGGCCAAAATAAAAAAATGAAATCAACTGATTTCTAATTTTTGGAAAATCTGGTATTTCTCCACATTGAAACAAACTGATGCACTTTATAAGTAACACTGAGAAAAGGCGACAACAGAAGGGCATTGGGAAACTAAAAAAAGCATGCACTTACACAAATACACCCAGACGCCAAGAGATTTTTTTTGTAAAGGATTTTGTGCCTGCCTTTAATGGTGGTGTAAAGTGCTATATAAATTAACTTTTTTTCTTATCATTATTTATTTATTTTATTTATTTATTTATTTATTTTTGAGGAAGGTGGAGAGAAGGAAAGTCAAGATTACAGGGTCACGTGATTATTTTGAGAGTGTGGACCTGTAAAGCATGTGTGTGTGTTGGAGGAGACAGACTTCTGTCGGCGCCTCACACGTTACCCACCCAACTAGCGTGTCACATCGTGGTATGCATCCGGGCCCTCGTCGCCGCCAAGCTCGTGGCTGCTGTTGCCCTCGGGTATCGTTCCTTCAGATGCCCAGTCCTCCTGCAGCCGTGTTTATCTTCGATCAGGACCCGCGAATATTCTTTGCAGAAGCCTGAGAAATAAGTGAAGCCGACTCGAGACGCTGCATGATTAACACATTGCGAGAGACAGAGGCAGAAAGGGAAGAAAGGGCAATGAGGGGGTGGTTGGGCGTGTGGCAGAAGGAAGGAATGAAGGGAGAAGTAAACGAACACAAAAGGGAGAGAAGATTAAAGTCGACTTGGGATGGAGACTGTTGTTTTGTTTTGTAGCCGCCTTAGAAGAGTCATTGGTTCCATCGCAATAGATACGTGAGTAGAATTTGGTTCCAATAACAATTTCATTAAGGACTGGAAAATGATAAAAAAAAAAATCCCGCTGGTTTTCCGGATGTCGAGAGTATTGAACCCTTATGTGTGAAAGCACTTGCTTAGATGGACATTATAGACACGTTCTTAGGTCAATGTTCTACATTTCAATGTAATAACGGATATTTTAGGTTGACACTAAAGTACATTTTAGTATGAGTATGAACGTGTTTGAGTTGACAATTTAGAATATTTCATTGCACTAGTGGAATAAGTACATTATTTATCTGTTTATTCCACTAAAAAAAATGCTGAGGGTGAGCACTTCAGTGCTGCTGGAGTTTTCGTATTTATCTTTTCGAAATTCCACATTCTGTGCAAGACACCCGTGTCGTGCAGACAAAGTCAGATTCGATTATAGAAATGCAATCATTTTATCCAAAGTTTAGTTTTTGAACTGTAATATTTCTATCCTTTAGCCTCAGCCAATGCAATGGAAGGGGAAGCTTTATATAAAAAAGAGGTTGTTAAGGTCGTTATTATTTGTTTCCAAACATTGGCTTCTGCCAGTTCTGACGAGGAAAACTTGTAATGACCGAGCAGGAGGCGAGATATTTTATAATATTCCACTGAGAGTTGCAAACAAACAACTGTCAAACTTTGCGATGAAGTTTTACATCTTCTTAACTGCAGTACTCCTCCGTCTCTGCTCTCTGTCATTGTCCTTTCTTTTTGGATATTGTTTTGGTTCTTCTACTTCTACTAAATCTTCTTTTTTCTCCTTCTCCTCCTCCTTTTTTTCGATGATCTTTTTCGGCAGATTAAGTAGCAACAATGCAAAACTGTTAATCGATGGCATTTTGATGTCAAACAGTCATGGAGATCAAGTGTCATCTTTTTTCATTCGATTTCCATTATTTTATGTTATATTTATATTTGCTGTCTCAGAATCAGTGTGATGCACCTCACGCAGTATCACATAATATTATTTGTCTAAGAAAAATCAAGCTAGATGCATCAGAAAACACGTAGGGTACTTAAAGCATGCCTATAAATGATTATCTAGCTTATCTACCTGCTAGTACAGAGTTTGACTCCATATCTAAGTGAATGTTGCTAAGATACTTTGCCTGCAGATATTACAAGATATATCTTTGATGTTTTCCTCGCACAGGTCAAACTGGAACAGTCTCCCTCAGGATTTGAGAGAAAGTGTTTATGTCTTGTAAGATTCAGTTGGGTGGCTTTCGAACTATTGGGTATCACTCGCAAAAACTTATGGTTGCCTGCTCCTTTAATCAATGTATGTAAGAACAAGTTAGCGACCATTCTGTCGAGTTTTCTGTCTCTCTCTCTCCTTTACTTTTTCTGCAACAATTTCATTGAAATCGCATTGTCTGTTGTTGAAGAAAAGTCCAAAAACCTCAAAGGTTAAACTAAAAATAGACCGACCCCCAGGGCCGTGCATCACAAGAGTAATATCTGCACACGAGAGCAGGATGGCGCAGACGTCTGTGAGATAATTATTTTATAGTCAAAGTGCAGAGGCCCAATCGACTCTACTTCAAACACCTGAGGACAGCCAGTCACGCCAGTAACAGAGAGCGCCACCAAGGCGCCTACAATCCCAGCAAGCATTGGCCTTCTTCTGGAAGCTTCCTTGTCGTTGGAGTCTTCCACGATTCCAGGATACAGCACTTGGTCCATCCAGAAAAAAAATCGGTCGCAGCCATAGCATAATGGAAGTAATATATGACAACTAATAATCAATAAAAAAAAGCATCAATCAATCAATTAATTTTTATGCTCAGATGGGTCTTTCGAAATAGTTAATTATTATGACTCAATTGGATCGGACAATTAGTTAAAAAATAATAGTCATGGATCTTTTTTGTTTCCAATTATCACCTCCAGTTGTAGAAGGAAAATGACAGCACTGCTTCCGCCAACACTGCATATTTGTTAGATTATTTTTAAACTTCTAAGACTCCCTATTTCAGTTGTGTTGACAGACTTTTCTTCTTACTAAAAAAGCACTGATTTAGAAAAAATAGATGGTATAAACTAATAAAAAAAAGACTGAGATTTTTTGAAAATCAACCTTTGCTGAGGTCTTCAAGCGAAGAATGTTGAAGGTTACCAAAGTCAGTTTACATTTTACTCAAATGTTTCGGAAACAACTCGAACAAAATAAAAAAGCGACTGAGAATGGTTATTCACATTTATAGAAAGAAAATGTCTAAATGTTCTACATCAGCAAAGACTTTTTGTTTTTCTTTGCCAAAGTCATCGTCTTACCCTCATTGTTCTCTTACTAATCTTGCAGTTAGAACAATAAACTCGTCTTCGAGAAACATGGTTAAAAATATGAAGGGCTAGATGAGAATATCACAGGAGGGAGAGTTCTGTTTATCGACTCAACTGAGACATAAGCTGATTTTGCGCGCGGGTTTGTGTGTGTGTGTGAGAGAGACAGAGGGATCGAGAAAGAGAAAGTATGTTGGTGAATGAATGTAAGTGAGTGAATGTGTTGGTAAATGCGTTTAAGAATGGGTGGCTGCTTGTTTGCCCCCTTACTAATTACTCTTCCTCAAAACAGTTTGGACAAACAAACAATTTAAACCTCGACTAGCAACAACCCTCTCCCACCTCAAAACAATCCCCTTCCACCCCATTCTATCATCCCCCAGAATTGAGTCGGAGGGTGATGCCGTTTTTCTTCCGGTAATGCACGGTTGTAAAGACAAGCGTCCAGCGGCGGCGGAAGCCCGGATGTCCTCCATCTCAGCATGCGCAGTGCGCTCTGGCGATCTGTTGCACGTGCTGGGCGACCTCCTGCAATACTTTGCTTCGTGTTGGCAGCCAGTGTTGCACTGGGGTCTGTTTAGTCAGCGTGTCTGCCGCTACCACCACGAGGCACGCGTAGCCAAATTAATCACAGGAGTAACACCACAGCTTCCCCCTCACTTGCCCTCCCGCCGTTTGTTTTCAGACCTCGCAGTCGTTGGCATCCCTCCGGCCTAGACGAGGTAAGTCTGTGTGTGGAGAATCAACGTGTTTTGCTTTCTTTTTTCTTGTCGCTTACTTTGTGGGCTGTGTTTAATTTTTAAAGAAAGGACGGTTTAAATGTAGTGAAATAAAAATTGGTTATTATCGTTTATTTAGAACCAGCAAGTAGATGCAATCCGGTGGGTGCTAAATATATGTGGATCGAAAAATCTACATTATTCAGGAGGCATGGACATCACTGTGTCAAGGAGGGGGAGGGGTGGGAACTGGTGTTTTATGTTGAAGCAAAATTTAAGGCAATGTGGTAAAGTGGCCTGCTTGTAAACAGGTAAACAGTAAAGTATGCACATGCTTGGGGACCAGAAACGAAAAATGGTTGCTTCATATAATATATATATATTATTGTTACATCTCTTGTCATTAGAATTTTATTTATTCACCCATCGAGGAGGACGAAAAACTAACATTATACACAAAGATGTGTTCATCCATGCAATTTCCTTATATTAAAGCTTGAAGCAATGTACATGTAGCTACCAAATATGGTTAGTATACACTAGAAGTGTGTTGATTTGCTTTTCAATACCTGCTGCTTCAAGACAATCACTTTTAAGAGAGAGAAAAAAAACGATCTTAAAAGCTCCATCATCTCAAACGGAGAACTGAGCTGCTTTATGCATCAGACCATCTCAGCAACGATTCGCTCTGGTCAGGTGCGTCGATGCGAAATGTGTGTCTTGTTTTTTGTTTTGTTGTTGTTGTTGTTGTTGTTGTTGTTGTTGTTGTGCTGTTGTTGTTGTTGTTTGTTGGTTGGTTGGTTTATTGTTAGTTTGTTAGTTTGTTTGTTTTGTTTGTTATTTAGGAGTTGGGGAATGAGTAGATGGGGGCCCGTTTTCCACACCGTCTCTGGTTTGTACCTGTGTGAATGGATCTTTGTTGTGCTGTTTCTGATTATTCTGTTCTCGAGGACTAAACGAGGGCTAAAATAACTTTGACCTTTGACCAGAACTTTAGCGGCATATTTGCATTCTGGCTTCCAGTCATTGTTCCGCTACAAAAATGCTTGTGTTTACCTCACGCGAAAGCTTCTTGAAAGTGATGTTTCCCCCGAGAAAACAACAGCTTGTTTTGGCGCAAACTCACAACAATCAGATTTTATGTCGAGATATTACACATCGGAACCGCTAGCGGAACAACCACCATTAAGGACGGGCGTTTGTTTCGATAAATTTATCGCGCTTTCCCCTTGGAACGCGTCCCTTCCTTCCGACGGTGTCCTGCCATCTTTTTTTATCGTCCATGTGATGTGATGTGATTACAATTGCGTGGTCACGATGCCATTGTTACTGCAAGTCGTGCAGCTTTCAACTCCCATTGAGTCTTGCAAATAGGTGGTCAGCTCTGCTGACTTCATTAAGTGCTGCACAGGAAGTGAACGGCAAACCACACAAGGGTACCCGGGCTCAGGAACGAGTCATATTCTGTTCATACAACTTTCCGAGGAAACTGTTCTCGGCTTATAATAAACGCCAAGCTGGCCTTTTTTTAAATCCCTCCTTTTTTTTCACTTCATCGCTTCATCTTTCTTTTTCCTTTCATCACTTCCTTCTCGCATTTTTCAAAAGTTTAAAATGCAAAAAAATTGTGATACCCGTTTTCCCACAAATTATTCAATCACTAACATACTCTTACTCTCCGGACCTTTGTAATGTCGTTTTCATTTCAGTTTGTCTGGGCATTGAAAAATGGATTCTGCTTGTTCGATATTGCTCGCCGTGAACAAATTTGAATTGGCTTCCACGTCTTCCGCTGTAGTCCATAAAATATCTGTTTACTTACATGGTGATACGTACGGCTTCCTCAATACACATCGGCAGCTAAGATAAACAGAAACATGACAAAACAGAAGCACGTGATATGTTTGAGCTACATGCCTAATCTATAATAATAATCATGGATAGTATGAAGAGAAACCTATTTGTTTTGACTTTGCATCCATGAATCACGTGGTATACTGCAGAGTAAGTTCAGCTGGTACTGCAGTACCCTCCTACGCAATAACAACAACAAAAGCGGCAACAACGACCCTAGCAACAACATCATAGGAACCAATTCTGTTCTGAGTTCTGGAACAGTGAAAAATAATTGAACGGCTCGCGCCTGCTAAACGTCTCATCCGTTCCGTTAATAAATGTACGATTACTGTCATTTCCACTGGTATTCTCGCGAGCCTTGTAAACGACACAAAAGCCTTTTGTTTTGCGACCTTGTGACCTGGCATCGATGAGAACAGATGTCGAGGTCACCGTGGGATGTCGATCCGGTCGAAAGCTGAGAGAAATTCGTTGTCAACGTTGTCCTCCCCTTCCCCACCATGTTGTTTGAAGAGCTCCCCTCCTCCACCCTTCTTAACGGTCTACAGCACACTTTGAAATGTGATTTTAAAACTTTTGGAGGTGCCATCGAGCATGATCAAGGTTTTTACGCAAGCTGTATCGGTTGCATGAGCCAAACAGGATTCACAATGAAAGCAACCAGGAGCACCAGCTTTATGTTGTATTCAAAGTGTCATAGAACACCATAAACCCTTTGGTTCATGTTATTTTTAATGTAAATTTATATATCTTCGTCGCCTGGAGATTCTTTTTTTTTGTTCATTCTTTGTTCATTTCTTCCATCGTTCATTCGTACTCTTTTTGGCTACTTAACCAAATCGTGAGTCCAAATGGCACTAGGCGCTAAATAAAACCTTTTGTATTACTAAGAGCAGGCAATATTTATAGCAGAAATATGCACTGATCTATTCGATTCTTTTTTCCCATCCTTAGAAATTATTTTTAAAATGTAAACTATAATTTTACAACACACTCAATGTCAGATGCTGTAATCTCTGATTCGACAGGCTTAGACATAAATCTAATTTAAGAAAAATACGCAATCATGACATCAGTAATAATAGTATATATTAATAATAAAGTACTTATCTATTAATCAAAGTTAAAAAAAAGACTGACATAATTTTCTGACCATTAGTGGTAGTGAATTGTAAGTGGTTTATCATGTTTAGGGCACAGCATGTGGAAGGGGGAGCCTACTAATTTGTGTCAGTCGCCCTTGACCTCACCATACAAAATAAGTACACATGGGTGATGGGTGGAACAATGAAGTGATCCTGTCACTGCCCTGAGGAAGATTCGAACAAGAAACCTTTTCATTAGACGTGGTGGGCTCAAATCACTTGGCTATAGAGTCACGTGGCCTCTACCGCCTTCCCTCATCACCACGTTCTTCTGTTCAGAACCCAGCAGGGACATTCTTTCTCACGTGTTTTATACCTAGGCCAATGCTTTTTTGGAAATGGACTTTATAATCCTCCAAATTAGGAACTTTCTATCAACATCAGTACTATTATAAAATCCGTTTATCTGGAAGTTCCCTCCGTTAGAAGGAGGAACTTATTTTACGAGGATAAAATTCAGCATCCACTTTACCTCTACTCTTTGCAAGGCGGGAAGATATTTACAGTGTCTAGAGATATAACAATTTTTGGTCTTGAAGAGTGACTGTCTTTTTTCTCTCACTTCCTCTGGTCCTTACAGACCTATTTTTCCTTCAATGTGAAAATTCGTCTTCAGAAGATATTCGATGGTCAGCTCTCTAAGAGCAAGGTCTTAATGCATCTCTGAAACAGCATGGGTTCTGTCTGCAGTTCTCTTGTTTCTCGCAGCTCTAAACATGGGACTGAGTTCCGAGATGTCCATTGAGGCGCCCATACACTTCCATGCTCCAGAATCACTAATCAAAGAAATCGATTACTGTGGAAAGAAAACGAATGGATGTTTGCGCGGCGGTGATGGTGAAGAAAGTCCTAACCCCAGAACAGCCGGTGCGGCACGCGAAATGCACGAGCTCTGAACACTGAACACATTCGTGATGTATTCCCAATGTCTTCAGAACGCCTAGGGAACATTTACATCACGTGCTTCTCCTCCTGCAACTTAGTTCCTCAAATAAGATGTAGGTAGAATCTTGCCTAGACTACTTTTCTCTTCAACAATTTATTTTATTGCTATTCACCAGTGATAGTTGCTGTAGGCTGTATTTGTGCATGAACTCATGCTCTATGTCTTTCTTCGCAATGTTAGGTTGTCTTCCAGCGGAGATATCCCAGAAACTATTGGAAACCAATGATATTTGCGGTGAAGAAAGGCTGACTGCTATTACTAGATTATTACAAGAAAGCCAGAATAAAATTGTTCTCTCCTAACTGTATGACTCCATTTCCCTGCTGCACCAAAGTCAGACAGAAGAGTTATTCCCCGCCGCGGTTATCGCCCTGCCTCTCATTACTCCAAAGACTTCTCTTCGGAAGAGTGCATGCCCCTGTCATGTCTACTTCCTCGCCATCTTTGGATGGCATAGATGTCCTCAGGAGAATGAACCACTCCACTATCACCGCCGCAACTCAACCGCTGTGTCTTACAGTATCGTTGTCATGTAAACGAGCGCTTCCTATCTGAAGGCGCTGTCCTGATTGGTGGGAATTTATCTTCAGTCTGCGAGATTCCGTTACACTTTACCTTACATAAACAATAGCTTAACATGGATTTACAGAAGAACGGGCAAGTTTCACAGCAGAGTCCAGTAGTTATCGGACAGATCGTCAGCCTCATCGTAATTGCTTTATGGTACAGTTAGCTTTCATGACAGGACAATAACTAGTATGCCCAGAAAAAGGTGAAAATTGTGGTCACATGACTGATAAATAGGTGACTTGATAATTATATCTTTTTGTTTGACTTCGTCTGCTCTGACACACATTGTAACATACAAGAAAGAGAGAAAGCGCGCAAGCACACACACGAACGCACTCTTACCCACAAAGTGAATGGCCGTTATTGCACATGTCCACCCGAGCACACGAACCAGAAAAAAATATTAATCAGACTATAGTTACTCTAGTTTCTTACACAAACTATGCAATAATTGTGCCATGTATTTTGCGTTCTTTCATATTGAATTAATCGATTAAGAAATCGAAGGGTAGTAATTGCAGCTTGATATATGGCTGGCATGAACCAACAGACGGTTCAGATGAGGGAGAAGTGGTGACTATGAACCGCTGTCTATCGAGCTGATTCTTGTTCTTTTATCTTTCTGGACCATTACATTCCGATTTCAGCATTGTTCAAGCCAGTGGTCGCAACGGGATTGTGGTTTCGCTGAAACAGAACGTGAAGACCCCCTCGACCCTTGAAGGAAGCAGGGCGAGGATGCACTCACTGGCGGAGCACCAAGGGAGAAATGTAAAATGGAACCCACACAGACCCCCAATGTCAAGAGAACCAATACTATGGACGAAAAATGTAAAAGACAAAAGAATGCAAAAAAAGACTAAATATTAAACGGGATAGAATAGAGAATAATGCTAGAGTTCTCTGTCAAGAAATAATTTTTAAGAGGGTATTAGCTTCTATGTATCTATTTTTACACAGCCAATGATATATCGATGTTTTGATGACGTAAAGGGATTGAATTAGGAATAGTAACTCCAACTGGTCAAAAGTTGTTGGACCTTGTATTCCCTTTTTGGCGTTCCATTGTCACTAGAGCCTCACACCAAAGCGAGACTGGTCATCTTACCCCTCTTTCTTTCTTTGCATTTTCCTTCCTTTCTTTTTCTTATTTCACTTTTTTCTTTTCACTTGTTGTTTTCCTTTGCTTTTTGTACTTCTTTTCCTTGTTTTTCTTTCCTTAATTCTTTCTACTTTTTCTTTCTTTTGTCTTTTTTTCCCTTTTCCTATATATTCTCCACAATACCCTTCTTCCACTTCCACTTCACCCCATCCTTCCTGTCGTGAAACAGTGGCACATCTCTAAAATCCTACCAGAGGGAAAGATTTTCAGGATTACCTCTATAATTTTAAAGAATACACACATCACTGGCTTTGTTTTTTCTCGTTTGTTTTTACCAGTAGCTCTAACACCGACACCTTTAAGAAACGCAGAACAATAAACTCTAAAATAAACAGGAATCCGTTCACTCGTGCGCAGAGTGCCCCAGGGAAATAAGAAATATGACGCCATCTTTTGTTCTGCTTCTTTTCTTTTTTTCCTTCTCTCTCGTTCTTGCAGGCTGGTGAAGAAGCGCTCGTGTACAGGCTTTCACTTCCCGAGCAGAGTGCCGCAAGTTCACACGTTTCACATGCATCAGTGATCGATCTCCAATAAATTTCACATTTTAATGACTAAGGCGCGTGTTAAACAGTCTCGGAACACCGGAGAAAAGACTTTCTACTGAATTGTAATTAATTGAAAGGCGGGATGTCAATCCACTGGTCATCGATTTTGTTGATTGTCCTTGTCCTTATAGTAAACTCGTGCCCCCCCCCCCCAAAAAAAAAAAAAAAAAAAAAAAAACAACAAAAAACCAAAAATACAAAACAAAACAAACTATTTTTGATTGTCTTTTCGCTGTAATTTTTAGTTCATTTAGGAACCTTGGTTCCTTGTTTGTTCTTCTTTCGTTTGATCTTACACCCAAGTCTTCTTTTGGAAAGTATCAGAAGATGAAAAAGACTGTGAAGGAAGGAGGCTCGAAAATCATTACTCTCGCAGATTATCTTAAGATCTCGTGCCCGAGACCTCAAGATGGTTGTGGTGGTTAGTCCTGAGATAGTGGGACCAGCAAACTTTCCCCAGTCGACCCTTCTGTCGGGATCGGGTACCATAGTCCACTGGGGGTGGGAAAGGTAAAGCAGAGAGGGAAAGGAGATGGGTACCGCTGTCCCCTAAAGCTGGCCCCAGGAAAACTGAGGTCGCTAAAACCTCACTCCGAGCTAAAAAGGTCAGGGAGCGACCTTTGCTTTTTTCTTAATCCTCCTGCACACGTGAGTGTGCGTCATCAAGAGAAAGAAGAGACCAAAGAAGGCAAGATTTAAAAAAAAAAAAAACAAAGTTAACAGTGCGTGTTGTAGAATCCTTTATCAAAGTAATCATGTGCCTTCCTCCAGGTTCTGGTATGTTATTTAGGAGCAAGTGATGAACTTTCTACGACGGCTTTGACGCGTGCAGGAGAAGTCTTCCGTGTACCAGGACCCTGACAGTTACAAAGCTAGTGTGAAATTAGAGTAGGGCTACCTTGTCTGAGGTTGCTTGCAGAAATATTGCTAGTTTCTTCCGCGATACCCACGAACTTGCATTACTAGACTGCTGGTGGAACGATTTTTTTCCAGTTAACTCCTAAACGAGGCAGGTTGTACAAAGCTTCCGGTTTAGTCACATCACGAACGGGTGAGACGGTGTTTTGACTTGCTAGTCATCCAGTGACTCGGTTACCCAGTCTAATACAGTCAACCACCCATTTAGTCATCAGGTCAGTCAATTTCGCGAAGGAGTACCTACCTACATCTTTGGGGATGCCAGAGCTTTGATCGAATTCGTAGTCACGCAGGAACCACCACCTGCTTGTCCCCCTTGCTGTTAAAGCAATTTCGCCCAAATTACTGGCTTAACAAGAATCGAACAGAAGGATCCTCGCTGCTGTGTTTTCTGCCGTCCAGAGAAACACCTGAGGCCCGTCGTGCAGCTCTACCTGTGCCACTTACCACACCGAGCACTGAACGATCTGACTGGAGATGTCATTAAGTCCCACGTTGTTCTGACGCCCACTTGGCTGTCCTGCTGATGTCGGCGCCAGAAGGTTAATTTAGGAGCCATTTCCGCCACGAGCCACATGGTGTCTATAAATAATCATTCGTTGAAGAACTGTTCTTCGCTGCACGACTTCCTGTCCTCTATAGTCTTCCACTGACATGAGAGGTACTACATGGTCAGTTGTTCCTGGAATATATTGTCTAGCTACTCCTCAATGTATGTACCAGCTGACCTACGACCTATATTTATATATTCCCGAAAAATGAGTTGTTGACCTCTGTATGACCAGGGTGATGATTCGGATTGAACAGGAGTATTTTCACCAAACTTTTAAACCATCTGTCACTGGATTGTACCCAATCATAACAATATCTTGCACCCCACTAGTCTTTCAACCACGAACAAAGACCCTTTCTGTTTTCTCGCTCGAGCTTGTGGACACAAACAAATTTGCAAACATAAATCGTCTCACGTTTTCCTCGGCTTTTGACTTACCACCGCACGTATCCTATAAAATAACCTCACGTTTTATGGTAGGTAATATTACCTAGCTTTTAGCTACATTATTCTGTCAACAGTCATGAATTTTATCCATCGTTTTTTTCCCCTTCTGTCTTTGTGCTCTCAGGATCTGCAGTGTGCATCAAGCGGAGACCACTTTCTGAAACTCGAACCTGCCTGTGTTCAAAGCTCATGCGCAAAGTGCTGCTTTAGGATAAAAAAACCGGTAAGTACAGTTCCCAGACCTTTATACCCTTACCTCTGTTTAACCTGCACGTGCTCTCTAATCTAAAAAGCACAGGAGTTAAGGATGTTTTCTCCTGTTGTTGTTATTATTGTTTGCTGCCAAGGCAACACGCCAGGGCTGTGCGGAAATGTGAAATATGGGAAAGTACTTATTCTCTGTGCCTACGTGCATACTTCTCATGCCGAGGGTTGTTTACTCCCTCACCCTCACAGTGGAAGGACCTCACCTTTTACATCGGAATCCTGCTAAGGGTCTCTTCTCGCTCATCTACCCTGTCTGTACCCGGTTGTCCATCATCACCCAAGTCTGTTTTCGATCAAGCGTTAAGAGTGGTGATGGCGGAGGCGGCGGTAAAAAGCTGAGAACAAAGGATAGTTGTCGACTGCCACAAATCTTATTACCAGGCTGCTAAATGCGACACTTTAGTTAATTATCTAGAGAGGATGAAAGATAAGAAGGTGAAAAGATAACTTTAAAATGCTGAAAAATTATCTTGGAGTTTAGGAAAAGTACAAGCTGGTTTTAGGAGTGACATATTAAAAGCGTTTGTATGTAACCTCGTATACTTTTGTTTCTTTTTTTTTATTTTTTGTTCTTTCTTCGATGATTTCTCCCTGTTTGAATTCGTTTACTGATGATGTCAACGGGGTTTTTTTTTTCTATACAAGCCCCACAAAAAAAAAAAAAAAACTCGGAAAGGACCATCCCACCTATCTGGGGGACATCGAATGATCAGTTGCTAATCTCATTCAAAACTATGGAAAAATATTTTGTCGCCCATTTGCCGGTGCGCTGCGGAAATGGAGAAGAGGCCAAGCATGGCAAATCCATTATGGTAGTCAGTATATACCCGTATTTAAGTGACTAGGGTGGGTAGATTGTAATGTGTACGAGAATGTTGTCTTTCCATACCTTCCCTCCCTCCAAACGTTCTCCGTGCAACTTCGTCGCTTTCCGTGCCGATAAAATAAATAAATAAACACTCTTCAGCCACCGTGCTGATTGATCACAAAGGGGGACGACTCTTGAAACAGCAGGTGTGGTTGTCTTTTTCATTCTCTCCTTTATCGACCAAAAGTTCACCGATTCTTTGCTCTCATTTTCTAACAAGTTGTATGAAAGACTTACAGTCTTTGAGTTTAACACCAGAAATATCTGGTGCACAATGTGACAAGCAGCGACATATTCAAAGAAAAATAAAAGGTGAAACAAAAATAGAGATTAGATGTTGAATATCCCTACAAACAAGAGCAGAAGATTGTCTTATGAAGAAACAAAGGAAGGTACAAAGAAATAATAAGTAAAAAGAAAATAAAGAAAGTACAAACGAAAGACTAATTAAGTTTTGTAGAAGAGAAGACAGGTGCATCATGGGCAGGTAACGAAACCAGTTCTTTCTTTTAATTTTTTCCATCTTGCTTTTGAAATCTGCAAAGCTACAAGCTTTTTCTGTAAAATCAATTGAGTACTTTTCTAAAGCTCTTAAAAAATGAACAAAATCCAATTGGAATATTGGCATCCTTTGGATTCCAGATACGATGGCTTCAAAATCTTCACAGGACAGAGTTGGAGGATCGTGGTCTAGACGATGTGAACTTTAAGGCTTGTAACTTTGATGATGCGTCCTCTTCCATAAAATTTCGATATATTTTTTCAGAAACTTCTTACATTAACTTTGCATTTATAAAAAGGAAATGGCCAAGATTGAACGGACAGGAAGAGGAAAGAGTCTAGACTTGTCTACATAATACCATAGGGTTTTATTTCCCGCGAAGTGTATGGACTTACTACGGATAAGTTATCTATAGATAGCTATATATATATAGTAATGTGCTGAGACTGTAGAAATTTAGCCCTATAGCCAAAGGTTCGATAGATAGGGACTATTAGGGACCATAAGAACATCAGTTGTCTAATTATACAGTTCAGTTACGCGCTGTTTAAGACGTTTAGGACCGTTACAGATCGCAGATACCAATGTGGTCCGGTAAGACCAAACGATTGCTATCGCCTACTGTTGTCGTAGCCGTTCTAATCTCGTAGAACAGCTCATTTCTCATGTATTTGTGGTGATGCCGGTGTAACGGGACGGCCCCTGACCGGAATTGGTCACTGATAGCCACCACACACAATATCTGGGGACCTCTCGGCATTAATAACCCACAACTGTTCTTCCTACAACAATAATTTATTAATTCCAGTACAAACAAACACCCGCTACCTAACCCTAACCTAAATATCTGCTTCTACCATCTCACTTACTTTGAGAAGCTGATATCCTCCCTCAGACTAACTTCTCGGCCCTCAAAGTGTGTGACTGTTGTCGCTGCATCTTTGTCTCTCCCTGGCAGTGAAAGGTTAAAAGGAGAGCAGTCTACGTGTTTCGTCTGTTCCTATATACATCTCCCAGATATTGCTTATAATTTATCTCCCTTGACTGGATTAAAAATGGCGAGATGTTCCTGATGAAAGAGTATCCTACAACCTAGACATGCCACACAAGTTCACTGTTCTTATGACAAATAAACTCGCTGGTCGGAACCAGGTCGGTTTTTTTTTTTTTTTTTTTTTTGATTTTCCTGACATCTCTCTGGTAGATGCCTCATGGTACTCCCTCCTGTCACTACTTGGCAGCTTCCAGACTTAGACTCACCCAAGGCTTCCTGGTGCCTCTGGTGTAGTGGGATCTTGACCAAGGGAAAGCTATCTCTTCAGTCACTTGGTGAAGTGCTTGTAAGTGCCAAATAATGCTGCTGACCATCTGCCCCCTTCTTCCGCTTAGAAAACGAGCGCAGAAATACTTGGCAGAAAAAAAAGCATCATGCACACATAGAGAAACATGTTGAAGGGCTTGGAAAAGTTTGTTGTTATTTTATCTGGCTCTTTGGATGATTTATGGGAAAAGTGAAAATATAGAAAAGTGTTCATTGCCAGTTTCAAATTATATAATAAGGAAACCCAGGGAGATTAGAAGACTACATTATACGGACACTAAAAAAATGAACGATAATTGTTAGCAGATCTTTACACACGGGCGTTATGCACAGACACATTCGTGCAATCTTTCAACTTTATAATAGCATGCTTCCACATACGGTGCCCGCAATTACCACCTTTCTACTCCGTAGTCATGGCAACTTCTATTGAAGTTGCTTGCGCTCCTGTCTTAAATATTATAAAAAAATGTGTTTTTGTTTTCATTCATTTCACGCTGGTTTAGTGTGTGTTTTTTTGTGTTTGTTGTTTGTTTGTTTGTTTGTTTTTTAGTTTGTTTTTTATCAAAGTGAAATCTGATGGATTGTGTAATGTAAACTGAGCGCAGTCTGATTTGTAAAGGCCGTTAAAGAGACCTTATGGAGTGTAACTCAATTGCAGGGCAATGTCTGTTTTGTGCTCTATGCTGAAGCTTCCTGCTTTGTCTAAATTTTGAGATTTTACCACTTGCTTTGACAGCAAACAACTCATCAGTTTACATTAAAAACAAGGAATGTGTTCGATTTTCTCTTAATATTCATGCTCACATGAAGAATCTTTCCCTGGGAAGATGAATTTCACAGACTGAATTGATTTTGTCCTAATTTTACTGGCATGTCCTGAAACAGAATTTAAGACAGCTGAAAGCACTCCAACACAATTTTTAAATGGATGTTAGTAATTTTCTAAACTTACCATTTTCCTTCTCAACTGCTTCTCTTCTTAAAGTAAAGTTAGAAACGTTTCTCTGATAGATAGAGCAAAAATCGTTTTAGAGAGCTGGAATGGAACTGTGCCCGCGAGCTACACAGCCATCGGACTTAGATCTCTGCAAGGTCTTCTGCTATAATTTCGGGCAATGAAAAGCATTCTGCCTCTCTTCTGTGAAATGTCACGATCAACTGTTACAATCGATACAAAGACCGTTACTTCCGAAGTAAAAAGCTTTGATGTTGTCACGATTAACGTTCAACCCGCTTCTCCTCCACACATTTAGTTTACACAATCTTTCACAGGTGCAGTGTTTGGTGGTCTCATCTTTTCTCGGAGGGGGATTATGCTACCGTTAAAATACCATGCTTACTTCTAACAATCTAAAAGTATACATAAAAAAGCTGTTTGTGTGTGTGTCTTTATGCGATGTATCGGACACATGCTAATCTCTATATATATATTTGGAGGTTCCCAGAGGTCGACTTTTCTCCTGATAGTCTGAGCTCAGTTCACTCATTTGAAGATCAAAGAAAATGCGAGACCAGATACGAATCTGGCCATTTTTAATGATGGTGGAGATCAAAATTTGGGGTGATGCCACCTGCCACGCTACTCCTTTTCCTCTCTGTCTTTTGCTCTCTTTGAAAAACCATAAATCAAGATGTTGTATAAATTTGCTGGTTATACTTGATATACGACGCCATTAGTTCCGCCTTTATCTCGAGCCAAAGATATGATCGGGAATACAAAAAAGGAGATATTAAAACTAATCAAGAACCAATCATAATCTACGACTTTTTTGAACAAAAGAAAAAATATTCTCTCAGAAATGGGGTGAGGACCAAAGAAGTGGTTTTTTTTTTTTTACTACAACCCCCAACCCCACACACCCCGACACACGCACGTTCAGATGGAAACATAGAAACAAGCATCTTCACACTCATATTTATGTATTACTTTTTAAATTTGTAGTTGTATTATATGATTATTTACAATATTATATATTTAGTTTGTTGTATTCGAAGTCTACAATTTGAAAGGGGTTAGTATTTTTTTTAACATTATCCAGAATCCAGTTTTCAGCAGCAGGGCGGAAACCTGCCCCAACTCTTCCTGACTAGCGTTTCTGGATGTAATCTTCGTCCGGAAGCTTGCTTCTGTAGTGACAGCAGAGGCTGGGCAGCTGCTTGCTTTAAGGACAATGGATGTTGCAGGAGCTGGCAGTGGGAGTTTCAAGAGTTAACAAGAGAGGCAGGAGGGGCTATGGGCGGGTGAGGTGGTGGTGTGAGGTCGATATTATTTCATGTACGCCATTGCAGGTCAGGCCATGCATCTCCTCGCTGGCGGGTGTCGTATATAAGGGCAGGACCATACTTCTCCATACTCCAGGCTTCTGTCCTCCTGCAAATGGGCTCCTATCTACTTTGTCTAAAGTTTATTACAACGGTCTGGTGACTCACTCGTTAAGGGAACTTTATGTTTCGGGGGTTTGTTTGTTGCTGTATAGTTAAGGGCGAACCCTGGACATTTGGCAGCATCAACTGCTTCTGTCAGTTTTTCTCTCATATCGACTCGTCTGGTGCCGATATTAAACCTTGAACCTTTGTTTACAATGCGTCTATGGCAAAGACTGTCTTTAATTAACGAAAACAAAACTGGCGAGGATGTGATGGTTATAAATAAAAAAAAATGGCGATAGAGAGAGATAGGCGATGAGAATTCCACAAATTCAGCTTGAGCACCGTTCTTTCGACGTAGGTTCAACTGGCGATAACAGACTAATAAAATAAGAAATAATACAGAAACATCACACAATAAAACATCTTTTTGCAGTACTGCACACACATGGAGCCTTTACTGCTAATTTCGGAGGAGAATGAGATAAGTCTGATCGCTTTGTCTCCCATTTTCATCAGATTACAGTTACTCGGGTATTTACGTGGGTGTCGAGGCGATGGTAATGCACTTTGATGTTTATTTCTCTATAATCGCAATAACTTGTCATACTGCATTTTCATGTCTGTTCTTTTATACCTCCAATTACTCATTCTGATAGACATGTAATTCATTTACGGTGTGAAACGGCGAATTTTTTGCTCAGTTTTCCTCGTCAACCTCCGTTGAATGGAGTGATCTGTCTTCTGTCAACCCAGTTTGAAGTAGTCGTTACAAAGACGAGATGTGGTTGGGTGTTGCTCTCATGCAAAGCTGAACAAATCACCATATGCTGGTCCTCGTGCTCATTCTGACCTAACCAGAGCCGTGATTTCACATGAGATCCATCTGTTCCCAACTGTCTTAGCCTCTCTCCTGCTTTCTCTCCCACTTGGTTTTTGATCTTTCACCGAAAAAAAGTGAGTGTGAATGCTTTGACGCAGGATTCATTTCTCCTAAAGCCTGTTGCCTGGTCCTCCATGTATCGAATTTCCCTGGTGTCTGTAAATTACCAGAACTGGAGAACGCGGTTCTCTAAGGCCAGATCTTTGTTTTCTGTCTTCATTTTTCTGTATTCTACAAATCTCTACAGGGGTATTCTACCATCCACCCTCCCCATCTTCAGATCTTGTTTCCTTACCTCCGAAAGATTCTTCGAATTCGTATTTTGTCTTCAGTTCCTGTTTCTCTACACATTCTTCGATTTTATACATTGTCTGTACTTTCCGTTTCTGTTAGCGTTTCAAAGGTTCTCCCAGAACTTGACAAGTGTAAGTATACTTAATCTTTCGCACTTGACATTTCAGACAAGATTTTTGTGTATCTTATACCTTGATTTGTAACGAAACATAAGACATTTTCACCTCTTCCTTATTTTAATCTGCTGCATGGCTGTTACTATGTGGAGTCAGAACATCTGGATTTGTTGTGATGTCATATAGAGAAGCACACACGATTGACACATACACACGTGCGCGCAAACATAAACAAAAATTTGAAAATGTGCGCATGCTCTCACACTCTTTCTTTTTTTTTCTCTCTCTCTCTCTGTCCCCCTCTCTCACACACACACAAAGTGTACTTAAGGGCAAAGCGCATGGCAGACAAGTTCCCAGTATTTCAGTTGGGTTCACAGAACCTTTAATCATGTCACATTTAACGAGCAGCAGAAGCTGATTCCCAGTCTCAGTACAAGGTAGGTCGTCTCAAAGATTATTATTAACGCCAACGTTTTCTTCACACTCGACAGCTACATTTCCCTTTTATGCTGTATAATCATTTTGGCCGCCACTGCCGCCGTCCTCCGACCAAAAAAAATCGCCTGGCGGACACAAGATTTGATCTGACGGGGTCCGTGTGCGGTAAACAACCCTCCGCCTCCACACTGGACTCCTAGTCGATCGTTGCGATAGTTGGTAGTAATCAAAATGTCAACTGCAGTCTCCATAGGTGTTTGAATAGATGAACATTCTTCTTGAAGTTGAAAGTTGTTTTTTTTTTTATTTATTTATTTTTTTTTTTTTTTTTGCTGAAAGAGAAAGAGGCTAAGATGATGAAAAGTAGCTCTGAGGTTGTGTATGTTAATGACATTAAAAAAAAATATCCTACATCTCACAGCTACCTTTATTTTTCTCCTTCTCATGCATTCTGGGTCTTTCCTACTTTACAGACCTCTTCTGTCTTTCATCTCCTTTTTTTTCTTTTTTTCTTTTTTTTTCTCTTAAGATGTTTGTCTTCGCCTCTAACTTCTATTTCATAATTCATCACTTCTGTGTGTTGGTGGAGAGGGAAGGAAATATGTGATGTGTGTGAGCGTGTGTGCGTGCATGAGTTTGTGCGTAACAGAAAGATAAAAATTGATTGAAGAGTGGGAGAGAGAGAGAAAATAAATAAAACTGTTTTAACATAAATATTTGATAGCTGCAGGCAGAGCGTGACCACACTATTATATCCGAGGCGTTTCATGTTCACTCATGAATGTTTTGTTCAGCATTGCTACTCATCTTAAAACGTAACATCGACTGACTACAATTCCTTCTTCCGGTGGTTTTGACGCATGCGTCGTGACACCAGCGGGATTCGTTTCCCGGGTTTCCTCCAGCTCGCGTAGTTTCCACGTCGTGTTTACATGAT
Source organism: Pomacea canaliculata (assembly GCF_003073045.1). Lineage (NCBI taxonomy): Eukaryota > Metazoa > Mollusca > Gastropoda > Architaenioglossa > Ampullariidae > Pomacea > Pomacea canaliculata. The sequence continues at coordinate 34,192,078 of NC_037591.1, forward strand.
TGAAAGCCTCTCCCACCTAGGAATTGTTGTCCTGTCTTGTAGCTGTTCATCTCTTCTTCTTTTGTTCGTTTCAGATGCATCGGAATTAGTTGCTTTTGGGCTTTTCTTATATTGCTCCGCCGCTTTCTTGAGTTTTTCTTGCGAGCAGAATACGAATGGATTTTTTTTAATTGCCAGGAGCGAATGTGTTTTACATAGTGAAATGTGTGAGCAGGATCAGAGAGTAGAAGGTACCAGACATACTGTGGGAAACGTTCATGCCTGATTGTTATCGCAAAAAGTTTGTGTTTTATGCGCGCAAGTGTTCAATTTTTTTTTGGTTTGTCTTTGTATTGTTCTGTTGAACTTTGCTTTTTGTGTTGTTTTGTCTTCTGCTTTGTTTTAGTTTCCTTAGAGTTTTTATCTTTGTTTTATTTTGTTTTGTTTCGTTGATTGTTTGTTTCGCTTTTCTGTTATTTCTATTGTGTTTTGCTTAGTTTCGATTGTTTGGTTTTATCTATTTGAGATTGTTCTCCTTCAAAACGTTAAAGCACGCCAGCTGACACCTATCGAAGCGTTTGAGCAAACGGAGGCTGCACACTGCACCATCTTCCTCACACTTCATCACTACACCATCACCCTCACACTGCACACCATCACACTTTACCATCTCCCTCACACTGTACCATCTCTCTCACTACACCATCTCCCTCGCTACACCATCACCCTCACACGGCAATATTTTTGCGCTTCAGAACTCAACAAAACCTCATATTAACTCATCTTATATCTTATTTGAAACTCTTGCAATGAAAGTCAATGTAGTCCTGTCCCATTATTTTTCCCCAAAACACAACACAAACTTCACATCTTACAAGAGAACTAGTAAAACCTTGTCCTTTCCAATATTTTCTCCCAGAGACCTAACCATACTTTATGTATTATTGAAAATGGATGATGAAACTTGGTCCTATTCCATTTCCTAGTCCTATCGTGAAGACACACCAGGCTGCTACAGCGATTTCACTTCTCCGTCAACTGTTAGTATGCAGTCAGCAACAAAACAAAACATTCTCCATTAAGACATTTGTAATTTTTCACATGTCATGGAAGTCGCTCAAAGAATTAATTTATTTATTACAAGAATTCCAAGACATGGTCAGTTAGTTTTCTGGCAAGTGGCTCGCTGAGTAATTAGTGGCAGATAATGTGAGTAAAGTGGCACAAAACTCTTACTCACATCCAATCACTTATGTGCATGGGTGACATATCTTGTTGGTTGGCCTACAGACTGCCGGTCTACTTCTAGCATTTCTAGACTCATAAATATCTTAACAGAACTCATCAATTATTTGGACCAGGGAACAGTGACTATGGTCCCAGAGTGATGAATTCAGAGGTGAGCAGAGCGGCGCAGAGGTCCCTTCTTTGATCGAGACTGGGTGAGGGACGGGGTAGCTGGGGTGCGGTGCAAGAGAGTCGTACATCTGCGAAGAAGAGTGCAAGTGGTACCTGTAATATCCACCCGAACCAAAGAAAAACTACATCAATGCATGAACTTTTATAGAGGATTTATTTATCTTCTGGCTCACAGTCAAACTGCTGAGTTTTTAAGACGAGGAGAAGGGACAAAGATTTTGACCACGTCCACATGAACTGACTTCCTTTCTTATCCAACCATCTTTATGTTCTAAGCAATAAAACCGTCAAACACCACTTGCTGAAGAGTGAGGAAAATCATTTCTGGTAAAACTGTGAATAGATGTTGCAAGAAATGTGTTGGCGGGCGCAGGGACGGGGAGCATCGCACCTTTGACTCGGTATTTGTGTCTGACCTACATCCCTACAGCTGCTGGCCATTGGTAGCTGGCGCCGGCTTCGATAGGATTCAAAGCAAAATCAATATAAATACTTGCATGAGAGTCCAATCGTCTTTCGACTTTGTGTTCCTACATAGACCTATGTATGGCTTTTCGAATTGCAAAAGCCATGCAATTTCGCAAGAGGTGCAGCTGTCGGCGAGAACTCCCTCGAGAGATGAGCTGTTGGCAAAAGTGAACACTCTTTGGTTAGATAACAGTCTGCTGCTTATTCCCGACGGAGATGTAAAAACGAAGAGCATTTCGTGCATTTTAGAGTTCGTAAGAAATGAAATCATATTTGAAAGCCGTTGTAGAATATACAATATTTATGCGAATAAAGATCATCAGTTTTAGTAAGAAGACTGTATAGCTTAGTATTCAGAGGCACACATCGCATTTAGCTCAAATATAAGTGAGTGACACACACACACACAACTGATTAATTAACCTGTTTGATCTTCCCAAAAGCGTTTTCAATGTCTCATCGTTTGGTAACAAAATTTGACAATAGAAGATTACAGGAAAGTCTAATAAAGAAAACCACCAATACTAGTAAAGGTATTTTCAACTGAAGTCTCTGCCTTCTCACTTTATTACAGCTATTTCGAAGGCGTCTAAACATACCTTCATCTTCATCCTCCCTTGCTTCCCAGTGGCTGGCCTGTTGCCAGCTTGCATGGTGTAACGTTTACCCGGGGTGATTATAAGGCTCATTTATGACGACCCTAGCAACGAGTCCGGGTAAAGGTGTGGGGAGAGGGGCTAGAGAATAACGGTCAGGGCAGAGTAGGAGGTAAAGTCAGCCGCGTTTTCACACGGTGCACAGGGTATCACGTGACGGCAAAAACCAATGTTTGAAAAAGCAAGTTACACAAACAACAGGAGTTATACGGCCAATATGTGGCGGGCAGACTGTCGGGTGTTATATTGCGGAAGACAAACCGTAGGCTACCAGTGAGACCGGGTTTTTAGCCCTTCTTGAAGTGCTCTTATCTCGGCTGAATGAGTCTCTGTCGCCTGCCGCCATTGAGGTCTTTCACAAAGGGTCGCGGAAACAACGCTTTAGCGGCAGCGTCACCCACACGCCTCCGAGGGTAACGTGGGGTCGTTACCGCTGCGTCGTTGGTGGAGGTCCTTTCAAGTCGTGCGTCACTGCAGCCCTCGTGAAAACTAAGCTCCCGCCTTCTGCTGCGATTCTCATCCATATTTTTTTACATGTATTTTTAAAGGGTTACATTGATACTTGAGTTCTGAGGGCTGTGAGGTCTTGAACAAACACACAAACATTGTTAAAAAACAGTTTTGATATGATAGTCTTTATCTGCATACATATATTCTTATGGATTTACATTAGCATCTTATTTCGATTTTTGTTAGTCTTATCGCCATTGGAGTGACGAGTGGCTTGTGGAGCCCAGTGTTTGAAAGGCTTGCCAGTCCACCTCCGTTCCAATCTTACTTTACCTCTCGGTCTTGGTTAGCATGACTAGAACAGCTGCTGCTTCTAATCACATTAACAAACTATTTCATTCTAGAGATGTTAAAACTTTTATTAACCTGACTATTTACCTCGTTAGTGATGAATGGCCATTGTCTTTGTCTATAAAAGCTGCAGTTGAGGGTTCAGCGCTTTCATTGTATATTTTTCTTTGGGATTTGAATTTGATACAGAGTGATGAAGCGCAGTTATGGTTTTGCTATACAGACTGCACAGAAAATAACTTGCAGCACAATGACATCACGAAATAGTAAGAGGGAGAACTCACAGGCCAGCACATCATCAGAAATAGAGAGGATGCGGGATGCCATCCTGAGGATTTGCTGATGACAAAAGGCAGCCAAGTCCCTCTGACTGGTTCCGGTGATCTTGGAACAGATGTTAACAAGGGAGACAAGACTTCCTGTTCCCTAGGGAGAGGCTGTGGAACCAAGAGATGAAAGAAAAAGTCATGAGACTTTTGATGAAGTACTGATAGAACCAAGGGAGGATGACAGCTGACAGAGAAAGATCTGAGTTTCCGTAGGAGGTACAGATGTTGTTGACTCTTATGGGGGATCGTGTTAGTGTTGAAGTCCCATTAAAGCTTGTTATCAAAGATAGTACCTAGATATTAATAAGAGTCGACTACCTCGATGGCATCATCATGAATAATACTGATTGCTGCCTTAGCCCTGTTCGTTCGAAGTATTCAATTAAAATACTAAAAAATATAAGAAATTTAGCGGAATGCAATTCGTTTTAGAATCCAACTAAAGCGGTTTTTGCACCCCGTCCAAATCGTTGTAAACGAAGACTGCCTGTCAGGCTATCCTCCAGTTTGTTTGCATTTTTTAGTCGTTTGTGTTTGTCAGTATGTCTTGCTTGCCCATTTGTTCAAGAGTCTGCACAGTCGGTTTGTCTCCCTTGCTGTTCTTCAGTCTGTTTGTTTGCGTGTCTGTGTCTGTCTGATCGTCTTGCTGTCCCTCGTTTTGACTGTATTTGTGTCCAGCTGTCTGCACTGTCTGTGTATCTCTCACTCTCAATGCCGTGTCTTGCTTAGTTTTTTTTTCTGTATCTTATCTTATCTCACTCCCTCACTTCCACTCACAGTCCACTTCATGGCTTGTCTTCAACCATTTCTTCTCTCGTTGTCTCAATCATACACAGAAGACCGACCAGCACGTGTAATTATTCCAAGTCTCCTCCTTGCCACCCCATCTAGACTCATCCATCATTCGCGACACAGGTTGTCTTTCATACTGCAAATCAAAGTCTCAAGGGAGATTAGTAAGGAGTTAGATGGCGCTTCTTCCGAGGCTGATTTCATCTTGTTTCTAGACACACAACAGTTTTGTCGCCAGTCTCGCAGGGAATCGTTCAGATATTTTGATGTGGATGGCACTGCTGGCGCTTTGATTATACGTCTGCTTACCACCTCTACCTGTACAGATGTGGAAGAAGATGCAACAGCGCCATTATGCCGACCACTGTGTAAAGAAGCTTACTGGAGCTTGAAAAATAACTGCCTAATCATGTAACCCTTAAAAAAAAGTTTTTTTAGGAAAACTTTGAGAAACTGAAAGTAAAAGAAGGAAAAAGGATGACGGGATGAAGAGAACTGAAAGAGAATTGAAAGAGGAAAATAACAGGAGCAAAATAAAAAATAAAAGCAGGATGGAGGGATAAACAAGAGAATGATAAGGAATAGGAGGAAAAGGGGAAGAAAATAAAGGTATCCTGAAGCATCTACTATTTCTGTCAGGGGACGGGTGCACAAGTTAAAATGAGACACAAGGTCTCTTGGCATATCCCCCAACATACACATAATGCCCCATCTATGCCACTTTCTCGTACAGTCTCCACCCGGTGAAGACATCAGCGCGATATAAACTCGACGAAGAGACTTGAGAAAAGAAACACTCGATGGCTGCAGACGGTTTTTGCAGTCAAGTCTTCACTGATACTCCTTTGCTTCACCCTCCCTGTGGTTGCTGGAGGTCACAAAAGTGGAACCAAACAAAAACTGTGAAAACACTTTTCCCGTCCTCGGATTTTGGAAAATCGTAAAAGATATAGTTGGCTGCCATTTATGCTATCCCCAGAAACCTTAATTCCATGACCTCAGGAATCGCAACACGCAAAACCTCTTTTCAGAAGCCTGTACTAAGTTCTGTATGGCGAGCTTAGCCTTATACACAGTTCTTAAAACGTACAATTCGCTTGAAGCTCCCCCCTGCTGGTTTCACAAGCCGTTCTGCAAAATCGGTTCATGCTCGGCATCCTCTCTACTTGTCCATCAAAGCAGAGATAACGACCTTTTCTCTTCAGCAAGTTCAAAAGGTGACATCTGTTGCTCTTCTCATGTCTGTCGCTAATGGTCGGGAAATCTTGCGTTTCGCCAGCTCCAGCAGCTTCGCTTCTCCCTGCACTGATCGTCCAACATCCCATCTGGTCTACAAAGTTTCTGCCAAGGTACATGGATGCCGCCATAGTCCAGAGTTCTAACGACCGACTTCCTCTTCTCCACTTTCCTACTGCCCTACTTTAAATCGATGAGCACTGATAATCTAGGTCCTGAAATATTCGCATTTCACCGCAGAGATCGATTCTTCCAGGGGGGCATGAAATTATTTTTAGACTTGTGCCACTTATATCCATTTGCAAGCCACGAGATTTCGATTTGTGGGATTATAACTACTTACCTACACTGTCTTAAGAGAATAGACGCTGGCCAGACTGTAATTCTTTAAGTTCTTTATCTTGCAATGGTTTTTGTGTAAACAGTGTAAACAAACTAATCAGAACAATACTTTGATGATTATGTATAATGTATTCACAATTTATGCACAATTATGTGTTGTGTATGTACAGTTATAGATAATGTATATGGAAATATTATAAGGTGTGCCACCCAATGCATCACTTCAGTCAAACACAGCAAACGTTATTCATCTTAGATAAATTCTTTTTAGTTATGGAGTGTGTCAATTTTAGACATTCTCAATAATTAAATACGAGATTTCAAACCTAATTAATCTTTTCGTTGTGTTAAAGAAACGACAATTTTGCACTCATCAAATAGGCCTCAAAAACGAAAACTGTAGACGAGTCTTGTTAAATAAAGAATATTTGTGAGCATATGCTTAATATTTAGGAGCTAAAAGCTGCTCAAGTTTATTTGAGCTCATGAGCCGGTGGGAAATGATAGCTGAGTGTTGTGAAGGCCAACGGAAGAGGATAGTAAAGTGGTTTGAACGTGACATGCACTAAGCCTTGCGCCTCCTGGTGGGACACCCGATACCTGGGGAACACGCACTTGTTGATTGAATACCCTTGTGGGGCAGCATACTACCCCCAGAAGACTCAGCTGTTTAATCGGTACAAACACCTGAAAAGGATTGGAAAAACAAAGGCAGCAAAACAAAGAAGATAAACCCAGCCCTCACAAAAATTCTAGCCGAAAATCGTGTGGTCTCTAACCCCACATGACCCCAAACAAACAAAAAGACCAGGACATCATCTTTACTAATTTATATGCCGCTTTATTTAATTACATTTTCCGGCAATCCATCTTGAGAAATTATTCAGAATTTATTAACAACTAAATAATAGTTTGAAAACTGTTTGAATTTTTGTCTGAAGACTACATTTCAAGTGGGCGTCTATATTTCTTTCCTGCACACACAAAATGTACCCGAACCCTGAAGTTCAGAGGCTGGAACTGACCTCACGAGCTTATTCATGGATGGGAAAGGAGATAACTGTCTGGCCAATACTATCAGGAGCCAGCCTCCTGGCTTCCCTGCACTTGCAATGTTTCCTCTTTTGTTCCGAGGACAAGCATGGCGCCCTGGTATGAGGACGGCTTTGCGCAGATGTTTTCCATACCGAGGGTGGACCGGCCAAACGCTGGACTAAGGGGAGAATACTGAATTACCCGCGTGCTCTGTAAAGTACCACTTTGAATAGCCTGCGTGTGGTTTTCATCTCCTACTGGCATTACTTTGAGTAAAGGAAAGAGCTCTCGAACATTAGAGAGTGAAAACGATCCCACTGTATGTGTGTGAGCAGAGTTCCTTCCCCTGGCACACGCGCGCGCGTGTTATCACTGATGTGAGTGAGAGACGAAAGTGCTGACAGTCTCGTTTTCACAGTGGGAGTCGTTTCCGTGGTGTCCTTCTCTCTCTCTGTGAGGTGTTTTGCCAGCCAGATGTAGCTGATGAGATGTTTTGCTGGAAATCATGGCAGTTTGTAATGCTAGGCGCCATCATTGCCTGAAAAGGTGAGAGCTTCCTCTCTGTAACATTTTGCTATCTTTCTAAATGCCAGCTCACTGATTCCTTCATTCACTTGACACGCTCAGCTGCTCTTACCAGTAATTTCAAGCTATTTTCTGCAAACAAAATGTAACCCTTGTCTATAAAAAAACAATATCAGAAATACTATTCTTTAATACGGAGTATGTCTTTCCTTAAGCCTGTCTTAGATTTTCGAAAGTTGTTATCCTTTGCTCAGCTTGAATTTCATGTTGGGAGGAGGGGAGGCGTGACTCTTAATGTCAGGGTCTGGTGTTCGTTGTTCTCTCAGTGATGATGTTGCTATGGCGACGAAGGCTCATCTGTATTGATGCTTCATGAACGCCCCGTGAAATGACTTTACCTCTGAGGCTTTCTTGGCACTTGCTTCAGGCGAGAATAAAAAAGTGTCTTTAACTTACTCCGGTCACAAAATTTGAGAAAATTCCCTGGAGCTACGCAGCACTTCCTGATGAACAGCCGGGATTTTTTCTTCCTGTTTTCTTTTTAATCATAAAACGATAACCGTCCAGCAAATAACCTTTTTTTTTTTTTTTTTTTTTTTTTTTTTTTTTTTTTTTTTTTTTTTTTTGCTACTGATTCACTATGTGAGCAAATTTGTCAGTTTTTGTTAAATCTGCGTCTTTTGAAAGCATTAGTGATGCTTGAGACCTATGCTTTCCGATATACATCTGTCTATTGTCTACTCCAAATTCCTTTCGTCATGACAGCACGTGATACCTCCCCCACAGTGATAGTGTGTAGGAAGATTTGTAATGTAGAAAACAAACATTATACAGTAACAAAATGTGTTAGCTAGCTATCAAGGATTTTCTAAATGTGATAATAGGTTTTGCAAGCTGCGAGACAAAACTTGTGTTAGTTTGCCACAAAAAAAAAATCTGTCTATAAATTGTCTACACGCAATTAAAAAAACATACAGAAATGATCATGATAGAATCTTTAATGTCTGTTACTTTTCTTTTTTGATTGAATGTTCTGTTTCCTTAAACGGATGTCAGTGATAGACAAGTTCACAATCACTTACGCTTAAAATTTTGGATTAAAAATAAATTGTTTACTAACAATCGCCCTGCATGATCTCTGTTTTCTGAGGATATGATGCAAACAAGAAACAATTTGTTTACATAGCTTTGACTTTGCGAGTGGGGTTTTTTTTTTTTTTTTTTTTTCTTTTTTTTTTTTTTTTTTTTTTTTTTTTTTTTTTTTTTTTGCTTTTTTTAGTATAAGATGTAAAAAAGGTAAAACTGCCAAAACTCCTGCATCACTTGACACTTTTCCTTTTCGAATGGGTCTGATAAAAAAAAAGCTCTTGTTTTAAAAGTAATTATAAGTGAAAGATTTCTTTACAACACGAAATACAGATTTCTCATAATTGAAGACATTGTTATCTGTCATTTATCCCAATTTGATATTACATATGCCTTGTCAGTTAGTCATCATCCCATCAATTTTCCATTCAAACTCAACATAGACAGGCACAGGTTATATTTGTTTGTCTCTAGAGTGTGCAGACAGGGCCTCTATTTATGATTCATCTCAAGCTGTAATATGCAGTATCGAAGTCAATATCTGAAAGCGCCCACAAAAGCAATCACAAAAAGACAACAAATAATCTAAAGAAATCTTATGGGCACAAGTGTACTATTCTGAAAAAGAGAAAAATTGATAAAAATATATGTTCCTTCTCAAAAATCAGATAACCATTCTCCAGCGCTGGTGCCCCATTGGGTTTTATGTTAAATGACCCTGAGAGGATTTTCCAGTTCACTTGCCAGGCATTTTTTAAACTTTGGCCATGAGAAATCAAGTGTGGTGTTGTAATGGGTAATGGTTGCATCACAATGTTGATAGATCACCATTCCGAATCGCTGTGCACTTAGATTACAGTAATGTCCATCAAGAGAGTCGCGACCTAACGGGCGTAAAGGGTGGCCATCAAAACAGGGGCCATGATCCTTGTTTTCAAACTTGGTTCAGAGGGGTCGGTGGTCCAAGAGCCAAGGGGAATAAAGTATACGATGTCCAGTGATACTTACTAATAACATCTGTTAGTTGTTTCATTGCCCATATGCACGATAAATATATTTATCAGTTTTGTTTGAATCACGGAAACTCCTTATTCGTGTCTCCAAAAAAGCTAAATACATTTAATTAAAGCCTTCTTCCTCCGATACACACATATAACAAACACCAACGTTGTAAGGGATTGAAGAGGGAAAGAACAGGAACTTCTGGGCTGCAGATAGCAGTGGGTTGAACAACTACGATCAACGCGCTATCGAAACTCTCTACGACATCTTGGAAGAGGTGGATGTTAAGTTGTATGTTTTCCACTGTCTGGACAAACATAGGGGCTGAACATAAGGGTCCAGAACTTCTTCTGTGGTAATGGAGTTGAGGGGCTGTCTTCGTGTCTGGAGCAGGAACTCGATGCGAACAGGTATGAAGTGTGGCAGGACTTTGTTTGACTCTGTCTGCCCAGAGGTTGGAGGACGTACTCCTTTCTTTCCATCCCCTAGGAAAGTCATTCCCGGCTGTAAATTCTTCTGAACATTTCTTGGCTGTCCGCTCAACGAAAGGAACAGAATAATCACACAACAAAAGTATTCACAAAACTTAATCAAGTTTCCGACAATCATTGGACAATAACTGTTGAACCAGATTGCAAAATTAAATATTCTAATTTAAATGAAGACAGATTAAATTCACAGTGACATGTCTCTGAGGTCACAAAAATGTAAATTTTGTAAGGAGGGGTGTTCGCCAAAAAAAAAAAAAAAAATAGCAATACAGAGAATTGCAGACCCCTGATCTCTTTTCATTTTCCAAGCAGCGCTTCTGGATACTAATTTGTCTAGACCGTGCAGGAAACATGAGTCCGCAGAGCCACCAGCTCAGAGGGGAGAGACCTTAAAAACTGGACACGTGCGAGCTGCCATGGCGTCTCTGAGCTCCCGATAAGCCGACGAAACAGCGGTCAGCTCCCTGCCATTCCAGAATCTTGCTGTCTCCCAGTGGTTTTCATTAACAAGGACAACTACTGTCATCCCATGCCCCGAGAACTGGGCGTGTTTGATCCAATCACGTAGGTCTTGTCCAGGGCTGGAAGCAACTCTCAAGAGAGGCAACTCGTGCTCTCAGGGTCCAGAGGATGACCATTCTTTGCTTTCTGGTACTGATTGGCTAAGCCATAGTGCTTCCTGTAGGATCGCAGACGGCAAGTTAATCCTATTCGGTATCTCTTCTCGTGCGTTTAGTACTCTCTTTGAAAAATATATGTCTTCAGGCGTACACTTATGGCCCTGTGACAGTTGTAGCTTTTCAGCAGATAAAAAGGTAGTACACCAGGAAAAGCTGATTTCATGCATTTCTGCAACGAATTCCTTTTTCCTAAGTCACAATTATTCTCTTCCTTTCTCTCTCATTTCATCATTTTATATAGTAACACAAGCATATATATCTTATTCAGCACATTTTGAAAATGTTGATGTTTTTCTGCTTTTTATTCTCAATAAAGAACAATCTTTGAAGCTATCACAGATAAACATATTCAAGGATATACACAAGCATATCAGAAACCAGAAAGACAGATTGAAAGACAGACAAACAGACAGACAAAACAGGTAAAACCAGTGCGAGGCGTAACAAGATTAAAAGCTTCATGCACACTCCCGAGGACAGAGAGGAAATCGAATAGGAAGTTTCTCAACTAAACAGTGAACAGAGTTGACTTGTCGCCGAAAGAGAAAGAACATGTACTGGCACCTAAATTCAATTTTCAACACTGGTATCGTCTGCAGACTGATTTGATACTTGTCAGACGTCACTCGTCGTATCCTTTGATGGCTCTCGCCGCCATCAGCCTGATCCAGTATTGGGTATACGTCACTTCCGGTATGCATAGGCTCGATTCTTTCTCAGATATTTCTTTTAGAGAGAAATCGTTGGTATCTGTTGACGAAATGACGAGGTGTCTACAAGGGGCAGTCGACAAAAGGGTATCCACGGAGGGAGATGGGAATGAATCGTGAGAGGTTGGCGGTGACTATGAAGGGTAATGAGGAGGAGAAGGGAGGGGAACGACAGGGTTTTCGTTTGCGGACGAGGGGTAGAAAATATTGGAAAAGAGGTGGCCATCTTGGCGGCACGTGATGTCTGCGACGATAGACATACTCACGTGCGCTTAACCTCGTGACGGGAGAATATCAGTTACCCGCGCGACGTGCATTTAGCCCTCGTACTTAAAGTTGGTCTTTAACCTCGGTCACTGCGTGTCACTGCTCTGTGTGTGTATGTGTTTGGGTGAGTGTATGAGTATGACTAAGAAAAATAGAGAAAGGTGTATAACTGCAAGATGAAATGCAAGAATATGCATTGTAAACTCATCCTTGTGGACTAATTACTATCACACACGCAGACACACAAACACTTGCGCGCACCATGAGACACACGCAGGCACGGACTCAGATCGAAACACGCACCCACGTGTCCAAACACTCACTCACTCAACTACTCACACCACACTTACGTCACTCACTGAAGGAAGATGATTCAGAGAAAGAGGGAGACCACTAGCCAAGTACGTTTCCTCCTATAGCATCATGTTTTTAAACTAAATATGACAAATAAAGAATTTTCGATTCTAACAACAGGAAGTGTTGCAGACGTCTATCAAAAGAAGGATCTTCAGCTGTCGTTAGAAGAATCAATATGGAAGCCTTCCTATCTACGCACCATCCCTCCCGCCTGAGATTAGACCCTTAGCCATCAGATTAACACTGGCGTCCGATAGGCAAATCCCTTAATTTTGCTAACACAAAGATGTGTAAAATAAGCCTTAAAAAATCAAATCTTGTTTTTTTTAATGTTCTTCTTGAATAAACAACGCACACAGCTAAGGATCCACCAATCAAAAGCAAGCTTTTTCTTTTTTAAGAAAAAAGACTATTTTGTGTGTTGTATTTTGGAATCATGACTTTGGCCTGTTTGCCTTTGGGGAACATACTAACCAGATTGACACTAGTATACCTCGGTTGACCCATTCATAAAATGAGTACCTGACCTATTTACAAAGCTGGTAAAGGTCAGCCAGCGAGGGAGATAGGATGGTCCAGCCCTCATACAACTAGTCGCGAGTAAAAGACATCCTACGGTGCCAGTATTGACAACAGTCATACTATCACACAGACTGTGAAATACTAAAGACAGATATGATATTTGGCTTCAATACAGTTGACAGGACTGTCAAGAAACAGTTATGCTGTGTCTCAACAAGCAATTAATGTCTCCGCCATTTGGAGGACAAGGAAGATGTTTTCTAGGCCATCCGCTAGACTCGGAAATAGCAATCTCGGAAGAAGTGTTCTTGTGGTGTCTGAGATGAACGTGTTCAGTTTGCATGTTGATTTTTCACCCTAGACTGACAGTTGATGTTAGGGGAGTGGTTCTAGAAATGTTCTTTAGAACATGTGTCTTTGTCTGGCGAAGCCAAGGTACAAATGTTTTATAGCATGAAAATTAAGTGACCGATAAATTATAAATAGTTCGAGGTGTCAGCCATTAAATTTCTTTGTATGCATTTCAAGTCAGTGAATTATATGTATGTATTTACATTTATACAATGGCATATACATAATCAGGTTTCATTTTTCTAAATTGTAATTACTAGCTGATTTGTCAACAAGGATTTTTTTTGGTTTGTGTACTGATATGGAAACTTACATAGGACGCCAGTGGACAAGAAACCATAACGAAAACTAAGGACTCCTTTAGTAGGTTGTAAATTCATCAGTATTTGTATTATTGCTATTCAAGGCTCTTATCCGTTTTTTTTATTCTTGTGCGTGCATGCGTGTGAGTGTTTGTGCATTTGTTTGTTTGTGTTCGCTTGCGTGCGTTCGCTCGTGAGTACATTTCAGGACCAAGAACTTATTTTGAGATCCGGATTACGATGTTACCGGGGAGTTGTTTGAAAAAGGAAGAAAAACAATCAAACACTGATTAAGTTTACTCTCTCTCCTCTCTCTTTCGCAAAAATAGACACACGCACGCACTCCGGAGCGCTGGCACGCAGGCACACAGAGAGTATAAAATATTTAAAGGTCGAAGGTAAAGGTCTGCTGGCCAAGTGGTCTTAGAAACGATAATCTGAAACACCGCCAACGTGGCTTAGACACGATACATTAAAGGTGGAGGACCAGATCGCTCCTCCTGCTGGAATTCACTTTCTCTGGTACAGCAGGCGCTCGGTTGGGGTTAAGGTTGAAAGGCACTGACGAAAAATGCTTTGAATCCGTGACATTCACCACCATTGGAGTTTGGAACATAGCAGATGGCTTCATGGACTCAGTATAGATATAGACACATACACGAACATACAGATGTGCATATGTACACAAGTATACACCATTTAGAAACATTTACTGGTCCCTAAAAAGGGGAAATGGTCACAAGTTATTTTCAGATCTCACTATGTAGTTTGTCAAAAGGTCTTCATGAATAAAAATTTGAAGGAAAATATGTTAATGGCATCAGCTAAGGTCTTCTCGCAAGGAGATGAGCGTTTATTAATGTTATGTTTGGGTAAGAGATTGTTATATCACGTCGGACAATGATGACGAATGGACGACAAGAATATCAATATTAATGACAATTTAAACCGTGTGTCTGTATGAATCTGTTAAGTTTCAAATTAACAGTTGCCCCAACGTCCGTTGCAGAGCTTGAAGACCCGGCTACCAGAAGCTTCCTTCTCTTTGCCTCAAATAAACCACGCAGTCAGGCACGCCCTTCTTCTGCAATGAAGTCCTTGCTGAGTAATCTCCGAGCTAACGCGAGGGTTTAAACCGGCGCCAAACGAGACCCATGTGAGGTCATTCTGTACGAAAGCACTAACACGTCACGTTCTCAGAAGAGGGGAGGACTATGTCGGTCTCGGAGGCCGCCAACACGTCTAACCCAAACGCCAAACAAGGGGATCCGACCCAGGAGGAGAAGCTGGCGGTCGTCTGCATCCTGTCAGTGCTCAGCGTCTTCGGCACGTGCGGCAATGGATTGGTGCTGTACGTCTTCTCTAGTAAGGGCAACAAGGTGACGTCCACCATTTTCATCCTGGCTCTGGCGGGCACGGATTTCATCACTTGCCTCTTTCATCCCACTGACGGTGGTCAACGTTGCCGCGGACAGCTACTTCTACTTCGACTTCGTGTGCAAACTGTACCAATTCCTCATCACGTGCAACGTTCCCTTGGCGGCCTTCATCATGGTGGCCATCGCCGTCGACCGTACTTCAGCATCTGCCACCCGTTCCTGCACGCCGTCACCCCGTGCCGAGCGCGGGTCACGGTCTTCCTACTGTGCGTGTTCGCCTTCGTGCTGGGGACTATCACGGCCATGGGACACAGCACGTATAACTACGTCAACGTCACTGGGGAGGAGTTAAACGTCGCCGGGGCTCCGCCGTCGTCGGTGGAGCCGAGCTCTGGCGAAACGCGCTGGAGCTTTCTGGAAACGAGAGCACACCCGAGACTCTACGAGAGTGGACGAACGCCGACAACGTGTCGGAGAATGTGCGTCTCGAGCTGGTGTTCACAGGCACGTGTAACGTGGTGTTCGTGCTTCTCACCAGCGAGTTCCTGCACTCCTATCAGAAGGTCTTCGCTTCGTTCTATCTCCTCTCTCTCATCGCCGTCTGCATCATCTACGCTCTCATCTATCGCTCCGTCGTGCAGCGCCGAGAATGGCGTCGACGGCAGCGCTCGGGTAAAGCCCTCGAGGTCGGCACCCACCCTAACCACGGAGGTGGAGGACATCGAGCTTCGCTCCAAGAACGGGACGGAAAATGGAGGAGTGAACGAGACTCAGTCGCTCAACAGCTCGGAGAAGAAGGCCAACAAAGAACGTAGAGACTTTAACTTCCTGGCCAACATCCGGACGGCGGCCATGCTGTTTGTTGTGACCCTCGTGTTCATCATCGCCTTCCTGCCGTCGTGGCTCATGGCCGTACAGCTGGTGGATTACAAGGTCATCGTCTTCTACTGCTACTTCGTCTACAACGTTGCAAACCCTGTCATCTACGCGTTCATGAACCATGCCTTCCGAAAGGAGTTGAAGAGGGTTTTCCAGAGGGGAACTAACTGTTTTGTGTGTAAACCGAGACTATATTCGTGAACATGGCCAGAAATGGAGGTAAATGGAGAGAAAGAGTGCATATTCTGCTGTTTTTGTTCTTTTTTGTTGTTGTTGTTGTTGTTGTTTTTTTTTGTTGTTTTTTTTTGTAGAATCCTTTACCTAAGTTAAAGAGGATAGATATTATTTTATTATCGTTTATACGCATAAGAAAAATAAGAAATTATGTCTTACTCGGTTAAAAACAGATAAATTGAGCTTATTTCCATGGAGAATACAAAAGCGTTTTCTCAGAACTATTATATTCCGTTAAAAAATTTCAATAAATAGTAACCTTCAATTAGCTAATTTGTTACATTTTAGAGATGATTAACAACAGTTTTCTTTTTGTAAAAGATCTGTTTGGCCGTTAACCTAACCGGTAACGCACAGACCAACGCACACCAGCCTCAAAATTTTATTATTAATCCATTCTTCATAGTCCTATTCTTAACAGGATGAAGTTCCTAAGGAGTCAGGGTTAGGCCATGTGTTGGCAAACATTTTTTTGCAAAGTCTCAAAGTTTCAAACTCTTGTCCCAAAACTATTGCCCTCCTGTGGCCTTCACACGCGACTTTTGTCCAACTTAGTCAAACTTTGATCGACATTTGGTTAAGAAGGACATTTCTAAAGTATTTTTTTTTTTTTTTTGTAAAGGAAGTGTTAATACATGCGTCTTTACTTAAGGCCTGACTGACCATCAGGACACGACTTGTACATTAATGATGGAGATAGGGCGTTGACATGTCGAAGGACCTCTAAGTGGGTGTTGGCAAACTAAGACAGGATCGTGCAGAAAAAACTTCTTATTGTAAAGGACACAAAATTGGAATCTTCAAAAGTAGGGTCTAACTCATCCCTACTTATTTTAATCACATTAATAAATTAGTCATCCTTTTAAAATACTCCTTTTGTACAAAATTTCCCAAATTTAATGCAGACAACTTAACACATTTTCTATGAAACCATATTGTCATGCCCTAATGCTACTCTAGACCAACCTTTCCTAAACTCCTATTGACCTGGTGCTTAATCATTTCCCGTCATCAATTTATAATAGAACAGAGAACATTCAAGACCAGAAATTTTCTGGAACTATAATGGGATTGTTTTGGGAATCGTATTTCCTTAGTGCTACTTCCAGAGTCGAATTCATGCAGTTCGTCAAATTGTCAAACACTTCCCACATCCCACTCCCATCATTGGCATGGGATATCTCAGTAGCATCACCCAGGGAAATCACCAGCCTCAGCATGTCTTTAGTAGTTTTCAAAGCTTCTGGTAATACATCGGAAATTATTTCAGTGTTTCAAGATAGAGATTCATATATCCTTCAAAAATTAGGGATCAGTAACTTTTGAAAAAAATACTATGAATATCACTTTAAGTTTGCAAATGTCTTCTAGGATGCTGAACTAGTGTTTAAATTATTGTTTACTTTCTATAAGAAGGCACTTGGTTGTAAAACTGAATTTGCTTACTAATCTTGCAGCTAATGCCTATTACTTCTCTGAAACTTTATAAACTTTGTTTGCATTGCATAGCATAGAATTCTTGTGGAAAATGTGTTCTCAAAAAACACGGTTCTTCACTTTTAAATATAACTGCTTTGTGTGCATTCCTTGAAACATGATGAGATATAAATGAGAAGTAAGGCATCTGTCTAAAACTGTTAGGGAATTCATTAATAGTGTTGATCTCAGTGTGAAGGAACACATCCTGTGAGAAATAAGACACCTTGTCATCATTAGCTTACTTATGTTCATCGTTCATCCATCTTTCGTCATCGCTGATGTTATTGTACAGCAGGTTGTTATAGAACTGGAAGAACTCGTCGAGCATAAACATTCAAAGTTTAACTGTTATTGCTAAAGTGACTGGGTGGTATCTCTTTAGCTGTCAAAATCTTCATAACCATCGTTTTTATTAAATCCACATTATCTTCTTTCATAAACAAAACAGAAGCATAATGAATTCCTATATTTATACTATTTCCTTTTAAGGGTAGAGGGCAAGGCAAGATATATTAAAACAGTGGTTTTACCTCAAACAAGTAAGGGTTTGGTTTTTCACATGATATCAAGAAAAACAGCGACTTAATTGGATAACTCACCTTATCTCTTACTTAAACCTGAATAAATAAACAAATTGGCAAGGGTAGAGCAGTCTGTCAGGTCTGTCCAGCTGTGCTGTTGTGTGCCAAAGTATTCTGGAAGAAAGAACTGTCCAGTTCTTTGACATGGTCTTTTAGAGGACTATGTGAGATGTGCGATCTCATTATCATCACCCTGTACGAAACCTTCAAACATTTTTGTTTGTGGAATGGATCGTGTAAAGTGACTGCTATTAATACTAATTATTACAGGACTCGTCGACGAAAGATTCTGCAGTGTATTGAAGTCACAACATCGTCAACATTCTTGGACTATTCATCACATTTACCTCTCGACATGTGTGTGCCTTTTCAGACTGTGTGGTTCGGGAGGTTTGAGCTTCAAACATTTGTGTGGTGGGGGAAAAGGAACTCACTAATTTCTCGCATGATTTCCTTGATGAATTTTTTTCTTTGATGAACCAGCGCTTGTGTTATGCTCGAGAGCACAAAATATTACAGTCATCATCTCTGATAATTTTGGCGATGTTTTGTAATGATTAATTCGATATTGCTAATCTTCCTTGAAGTCATTCATACTGCTGTTGATGGTGTTTAGTGTGCTCACATCCTCTGCACCACATTGTTTGGATTCTTTATAAATATTTTTAATTTTATTTCTGCTGATATTCACTTGAGGACTTATATGTCCTTCGACATTTTATTTTTAAAAATAAAAGCTCTCAATTCACAAAGCTTTGTACCATTAAAACCTTTCATTCAGCCATGTATACAAAAAGTTTGCTATTAACAGACTGTGCGATATTTGTGAAAGGTTTACTGTCGAGAACAACATTGAAACAATGAGTTTCTGACAAGTGATCATCCTAAACAAGATGGAATAGTGTGTGTGACTGACATGTGTTCGTCCTAAGTTGATATTTTGCGAGCATTGGAATGTTCAGTCTGTATCAGATGACATCATACACAATTCTGACAAGTGTTCATCGTCAATGAAATGGCATAGATGTTTGTGTTCATCCTATAAACGATGACCCATTGCGTGTCTGGCAAGTGTTCATCCTAACTAAAATGACAGGGTGCGCGTCTAACAATTGTTTCTCAACCGTTTTACAAGTGTTCATCTTGTTTATCATTAGACAAGATGAAAGATTGTGTGCAGGTCTTATGTGAGACGAACAAGTTTGAAACAAATTCTTTTTTTTTTAATCTGTATTTTGGTCAAAATAGTGTGCGATTTGTGCTGCCATTGCTTCTGAGAATCAACCAAGAAAGACAGTTTATTGTGTGGTCAATGTTTAACGCGCTGTTTACAAGTTCATGGTGTGTTGTCAGCAGGAATGCTTCTTACATAAACTTCTCTCTCCACCATTTTATGAGTGCGCCCATTTAACATAAAATTTGTGATCTGATTCTTTCGTGCACACAAATTACTGTCTTGTTATCGTTGATGTTCTATCGGCCACAGCGGGTTTGTGTTCCACTTCTCTCCAGCGATGCAGTCTAATGGACACATCAGAGGTCTTCTCGATGGCGCCCAGCATGTCACTACACCTGGAGATCGTGTGTATACGGCAAGTTTTTTGTTTAATTGATAACTCGGCCATGAATACTCCACAAATTAATTGTGCTGTGCATGGAAGAAGTATTTTCTGCCCTTGTGAAGTTTTTTAGTTCTGCTGAAAGCTCAACCGCTTGATTTTAAGTAGAGGTCTTTAGTGATATTTGGACATGCAGTCCAGCAATGGCGTCTTTCACTAAAAGCTGTAAATATTAACCTAGCTGTCTATTTTCTCGAGTGACGAGGACTGAAAATACATTAGCAGGGACATGAGATATAGCTTGACATTCCTCAGTGTGGAATAGGATTTCCAGGAAGCTAAATTATCTTAAGATAAATTCAGGCACTTTTATTACATCATGGATGCATTCTCCCTTCCTTCAGATCCATTTAACCCTTCTTAACCAAATGAATGAAAGTTTGACCACGTACATGGCGAACATGGTTACTAAACAAATACCTACTACGAAAAATGTTAAATATATGAATATGTTTGAAAAAATGCCTGTCAGTGTAGTCTGTCAAATAGCCTGCCTAATAAATTCACCGGTTGACAATGGTCTTAAGATAGTCTACAGCCAAGCTGACATTCCTTCCTTTTATCCTTCAGAGGGTCGGTAATCTTTAACTAAATTCTCTACTTTGTTTGAGTGATGTAGATATTTGAGGTTTCTGAGTTAACCGTTTCTGTCTTGATGGTCACGCTTCCGTCATTTCGACCTAGAAATCTTGACAAAGGGGAAGTGTCTGATTCTGTAATATTTGCTTATATCAATGAGGAACGATGATGCTAAAGGAAATATATCCCCATCCTTCACAGACATAAATAAGTCACACAACTTACCATTGAGACACACCACCAAGGAACATGAGCTCTCGCACCATTAAAACCGTTAGCTTTACTCTCTGACTGCTGAATTTCCATTTCATTGAAGATCGTTTTCTTGTCTGGTCTCTGCAGCTTTGTAAATACTTTTTTCGTGGATACGAGGCTGTGCTTGGCAGGCTGAGTTGCTTGTTCTCCGCTAACTACTTTTTCGTGAAATATCACTGTTTTTAATTGTTTTCACGGTTCTCTTTGTTGCGTGATAAAGAAAGAGAGAGCGCATGCGTCAAGGCGCTGAACCCGGTGGACAAAGACTGGTCCAGAAACTTTTCTGAAAATCACCGAGATCCCAAGCTGAGTATAACTACGACAGACTAAATGAAACACGTCGAGCGAGGATTTGTTTAGTATTGTGGGTCAGATGTCAGGCATGTACAAGGATATCTGTACTCTGTTTAATAAAATATTCCTGGAACAGTTGCTTGATATGTTCTGCAAATACTTTCTTGAAAAAAAAAGCCATCAATGTATGGCTGGACC
Source organism: Pomacea canaliculata (assembly GCF_003073045.1). Taxonomy (NCBI): domain Eukaryota; kingdom Metazoa; phylum Mollusca; class Gastropoda; order Architaenioglossa; family Ampullariidae; genus Pomacea; species Pomacea canaliculata. Next base: position 34,212,925 of record NC_037591.1, read on the forward strand.
AGTAGTCTCGTGACTCTTGGTATTTTCTCCTGGTCGCTTTTCATGGAGTTTGCGATTGTCACCAAGTCTCAGGTCAAGAGATCATCACAAAGACATCAAAGTAATCCTGCTTCCTTGACCCACCTCCGAGATGAGTGCCTTGACTGGTTGATTCCAGTTATCACTCGCACCATCAACGACTCCGACTGGCCCTACACCCTCCTTGCTGATGCATGGTGTCGACTCCTCCACCCACTTCTACAGAAAATCTTAATCTCAAAATCTATCATCTTGTTTCTAACCTTTTTCTCCCCAAATGAATTTTAAAAGTTTGTGTATTATGTTATTTAAACTCTTTTCTAGATTCATATACTTGAACCATTTCAGACTATCGTGACAGTCATTGGACCGAGACGTTGTTACTACGAGTAGTAACTGGCTTTCTCCTTGCATCAGGGATCACACATCATTACTCGATGTGTCGTCTGCTTTTGAAACATTTGACCACGACATCCTTCTTCAATGTTTTCTTGTCACTTTCAGTCTCTCTACTGTTGTTTTGAGCTGATCTGGTCCTACCTGACAGACCGCACCGAGTCTGTGATAAATGAAGGCACCACATCTTTGTTTTTACTCTAAGGGACGGGGTGCCCAAGGTTCTGTTCTTGGTCCTCTTTTATTTATTGTGTGCGTCCAGCCACTTGCGCATGCGGTATCAAGTGTATGATGTTGTTACACTCCAGCAGGTCTATCACCACACAGCATACAACAGACTGTAAAGGTCTGGTTGTTCATCAAAAGACTGAAAATTAATGATGACAACAGCCTCGGTCAATGACTGAAATGTGTGCCATCCTCTACTACTTTTACTTTGTCTGGAGTGAGCAGCTGTCTCTCCCAGACATTCGGGAATCTTCATGTTATCATTCACACATTATTGTTTCATGAATCTCACAGTCTGCAAGTTCATTTAAGTCCCTAAACTTAGTAGAATCAGTCACCTCCGATCATTCCTGTCAGTTTGTGTCACCAAAAGCTAGTGTCCGCTTTTACGTTGTTCATGTTTGATTACTTCAATCTTCTACTTATCTTACTTGCTTACTGGACACAACTTGAAAACGTTCAGAACCATACCTTTCGTCTAGTATTCCTAAGGCAAAAGGTGGACCATACTTCACCTGTCCTTCCTGAGCTCCACTGGCTGCCAGTTCAAAATCGCATACCTGTCCGATTCACTGACATCTTACCATCCATGTCGGTCATTTCGAGATGTTTGAGTTGCCCTTCTGTCTACGACAAGAAAAACATTCGGAAGACGCATCTTCGCTGGCCCCATTTTTTTTGGAATTCTCCTCATTTCTCTTCCGACTGTTTTCACTTTTGAAGCTTTCAAGTCCAGCATTAGAACCTTTTGAAATGTCTTTTATGTACACGTGCATTCAGCAAAAAGCAGTAGAGGGTTCCTTTAGGTAAGCATGATGGATGGGGACATCACAGAGGCTGTGTAATCAGATTAAGTCCATTTATATTTCGGGCATTCGTAGTTTTTTAAGGATTGCTTGATTGAGAATAGTTCCAAGTGTGATTAGTGTGCTGCTGAGGTAAAGTGCACTATATCACGTGAGTGCTCGGGTACTATCCCGAGGGGATCCAAAGGGAGAGTGGAGCCGAGCAGATTCACAAAGAGTAGAAAACGTGGTGTGTGCCATTAATAAAACTGCCTTTAACTACCTTAGTTTTTAGGCTCAGACATTATCAAATGTTTTATTACGAACTTAGTTTAAGAGTAGGGTTCAGTATTTGGGGTTAAGGCAGAAGCAGACGATTGAGCTATCAACGGTTTCTATTAACTGGCTCCCATATCCATTTGCTTGTGTTCCTTTGTTGTATGGTTGACTGTTTTAGTCTTTCGTTTACACCGCATTGAACTCTCCTCCACAGCGGAGAATGCCCTCTACATCCTCATCCTCATCCTCATCATCATCCTCATCATCATCATTCCAGATGGTCAGAACGTGCTATCAAACTGAAGCTAATCATGTTATACTTTGTGAAGATACACTGACCTGGCAATGTGTGAAGTTGTTTGTGCTCAAGAATCAATTTCCGTCAGACAATTTCGCGAACCAATCGCAAGCTTAAACCTTGTTATCATCGTCGGTCGACAAACACTGGACATAAATTTAGTAATTAAACTATTCAGTTGACTCTACTAGTCTATTTAGGAATAGCAGTCTAGACTCCAGTTAGTTCCAACCAAGCTGGTTATCAATATCAATTACTTTCAGAATATGAGACTAGTTTTGCTCAAGCAATAATTTTCTTCGAAGGTTCATGACCCTTTCAGTTTATAAGCTTTATAGGGTAAAGTTTAGTCTTACACGAAGCAAAGTAAGATTCGACAATATAGTCTGCTATGTTTATATATCCAGGGCTAGGATTTCGTAAGGTGGACAATATTTTTGCTCTTTCTATGGTTATGACCTCACATGATTGACATTGCTCCGAAACAAGTGCTGGCACAATGTTTCTTTGGGATACTAGGGCTCAGAAATGATTAAAAATGTATTGTGTAAACCAGCTTGCACAAAATTCAACCCATATTAATCTTGGCAGACTCTGGAACTTGGCAACGACCTCTGATTAATATTTAAAATGCACTTCTCCGAAAAAAATGTGAACTCTGTCAGCAATAGTCTTTTGTGGATGAAGGTTGGGGAAGCTGATGTGGTGGCATGGGTTGATCATGAAATCAGTGGCCCAGTGAGAACAGAGCTTTTTGTAGGATAGAATTCACTGACCATTAGAGGCTGCACGTGAAACATCCTCCATCCATTGCGATGAAGGTTGATCCTGAATGAATTAATTTAAACAAAATTTCGTTCCTTAAGCACATACAAGAATCTGGGTTTTGTTTTGATTTTTCTCTTTCCTATTCCACCCCTTCTTTAACTACTTTCTCTTTAATCACATAAACTTGAAAACAAATTAAAATTTGTTAAACTTTCAGGTAAAAACACGATTCAAAGTGTAAATTTCCTTAACTTGAAAATGCTGTTGGCATCTAATTACCATGATCCTTAATACTGTTTGACATCAATCTTTTGTCTTAGCTTTTGTCTTGTGGTTGTCGTTGTCATGTAATACTTGTCGAGCGTTGAACTTGATTAAAACATTTCAAAACTAAACTAATGTGCATTCTACATTGGTATGCATCCGAGAGTGCGATTTTTAAGTTCATGTAAAACTTTAGTTATATCTTTTCTTAAATATGCACCACGGGGTATATTTGTCATGAATCAAAAGAGAATTGTGGACACATACAGCACGAGGACCTGGACATATTGTAAGGGTAGAAAAAAACTGTACTTGTTCATGACATTATTTAACACAGTAAAATCCCTTCTCTGTGCATGTCTTTTTGATGGGAAATGGATGAAAACAAACTGTTAAGAAGCCGCTAACTCCAAAACTAGATTACTCAAGTACACCTAGACACCTACAGCCACGCATGCTCGCGCGCGCACACACACACACACAGACTTATCTTTCGCGACCTTTTCAAGTTTAAGGGATAAGTAAAATCACTAGGTCACAGGTGCCCTGAAACCACACCTGCACTGTCAAAAAAGTTCAATCTTGCCAGTACTGAAATCTTGCTTACATGTTTTCTTGGTTCAGAATCGATTTATTACACATTGCAATGAATTGTGGCATCGATTGAGGAAGATCAGTTCCCGACATTACAAAGTCGTTACTGCTGACACAGAGATGCTGGTTTTTCTATTGAATTCCTGGACTGGAGGCTGGATTTGTAATTGTAGAACCTTGGGCATCAGCTTCATCTGCAACCTGTGGAAACATCATCAGTTGTGCAGCGCTCCCATCGCACAGTGAATGTCATTTAGAATAGCAAGCTCCTAAACAAATCACCGACTGATCTTGGAAGCAAACAAATAAACAAAAAGCAGGTCTGCACAACACACAATGCATCTATTGTTTCACTTTTCACTGCATGTTTGAGGGAACACGTTCACTGGGTTCTAGATATATTAGACAGCTCGAAAATAATTTTTTTTTTTAAAAAGGAGTTTAGATTGCTTGCACTGTTGCACTAACAGACTTGTTAAGATATTTACTAGAATACTGTCTCTTATCTTTCCTGAGAAAAGATTTTGTAATCGCTATTGTAGTTTTTTTTTTTAATTTCCATTTTCAAAATTTATTTATTTGTAAAATTGCTTACTCAGTAGAAGTTGGAAAAGATTACAAAACTGAGAATGGCTGTAAAAGCTGTAAGTACTGTAAACAAAACAGAACAGTAAGTGAACAAACCTCTCCTCTGCCTCCTAAAAAATATGAAGAAATGGAATGGACGGAGCGAAAAAAGTAAATAAAACTACACTAATGAATTAGGAGAATTTGCAGAAGGAAAACGGATACAAAGCGTGTTTCTTCAACATGCATTTCTCCCTCCATGGTTCTCAAGATAGATCTGGTTCTCAAGTGTAGTCGGGCGAACAAGCAGTCACTGAGGAAGCCACGTGCCCTCCCTGGACTATGACAGCGCTCGGTATCCGTGTCTCCGGGGAAGTAGTCGTCTCTCTCTAACGTGGTTGGACGACTGCGCGAAGTGTCAATGTACACTCGGATGCGACACTTGACGGAGGTAGATCAATAAAGCTGACTATAACGATATACTTCTGTCTTTAAAGAGGATTTAATGCCATACAACAATGTCCTGATGTTTACGAGACAAGCCAGTTTAAAAACTTTTTAAAAAGTTAAAAGCAATCATTTACATCCCAGTCAAAAGTGTGGGCATACTATTTTTTTTCAAATGGTTCTTCTAAAGTGTGTTTTTGTCCCTCCCCACGCACCACCTACACACGATTTTAAAGCGACTTCTAAAAGAATGCCAAGCACCCAAAGATCTCTAAATATTTCATAGAATTTTTCTCGAAGCATAACCAGCCAATTAATTTCTACTAATACTCAGATAGTGTCAGTAAATATAGATTGGTTGACAAAAATATCCTTTCCTGATAGTCACAAATTTCTCCTTTTAAAAAAAACTTCCTAAGTGTGTCTCAGACAATAATTTATACTTCAGACAGTGTTATGCGCTCCACGACGCAGTTGTCAATCGATTCTGTTGTTATTGTTGGACTTGACAAAATGGCAGCGAAATCATATAACGGCCTTAAAGGGTTAAAATACTGAAGCTGAAAAGGAGACCAAGAGGATGAGTCATAAGAAAAATAAGGGTAAAGAAGTTTTTAAACTACTTAATTGATGTTAAAACTAGAAATGAAAATCGACGAACCAAACAATCTCTGTCACGTTTTCATTTTCTTTTTGTGATTGCCCTTCCAGACAGGCACTGGGGTGGAAAAACAGTTCATTGCCGCTCTGTGGATTTGCACAACCATCTGCAACAAAGTATAGAAAAGGCCTATATCATGGTCTGTTTTTCATTGTGACATTTCTCAAAAAATCAGTCAACGTATATGCCACTGCTAGCATCATCAGTTTCCCAAGTACAAGCATGTTGGAAATCATACTAAAACGAACTGAAAACAAGCAAGGAGGATAATCGAGTGTTTAGAGCGCTTACCGTTGTCGCGCCAGTTTGATACCCATGTGTTTCGTTGCGAACTTCACCCAGCAGGTCCTGTTGTTAGAAAAAAGCTCTTGACTCCAAAGAGGGTTGAGTAAAAGAGATCAGAAAGAGAGAAAGTATATGAGCAACTACATCACATAACATTTTAATCCATTGAAAAACGTCTGATTTCTAACAAATCAACCACCAAGGACCTCAGGACCTCAAAAAAGTTAGGGAACGACCTTTCTCGCTCATCTGTGCATGCTGTCTGTTGCGGTCATATTTGTTCGTAAAAGTCGTCACAAAAGGAAGATAAACTCGTAAAACCAAAAGATTGATCACAATTCAAAGGAGAAAAACATTCCACAAAAAGCTGACAATTTAAAAAAAAAAAAACTTTCATCGTTGAATATATATTACATTCATAAGACAAGCAACTTTGCTGCGGATGACGCTTGCGAGAAACAAAATGAAACAAGAGAACTCGTCTGTACAGTCACAAGATTCGGCAACATTCTCTTTTTTTCGCTCGATTTCCCCATGTCTCCAAAACACAAGGAGAGATGCTTGACCAAGGTTTCAGATAGCGGTCTCCAGGAAATGCTCAGTCGTCGCCCGGTGAGTGTCAGGAGGCTGTGCTGGTAGCCGAGGGGCCAACGAGGGAGGCAAGGACCAGAAATGAGGTCACAGAAATGAAACGGCAGCCATTACAATCTTCCCTGCTTCTCTTACCTCCAGCATCGCAGTACTCGGCAATTTTCTCCACCTCCTATACCACGATCTTCTTCTCGCTGATAGGTATAGCTTCCTAGACTGCTCTATTAGTCTCTCTCAGGTTGGATGGGGAGACAACTTCTCTGCAGAAAAAGTGGTTTCATAATGATATGGCGTTTTATGGTATAGGACTGTGTTTTAGTGTTGGCGGTCTGTGCAAGTACGATAAGGTGTAATACAAATAATAGTTTCTGTATAGTTAAAGAAAAAAACTGTAGAGCTTGGGAGACAATATCTCAATTTTGTTTTGGTGTGCGGTAACTCTGTTTCCTAGCCAGGTAAGAGGTCGTGACTAACACATTTCTTACTGAAGAAGGTTTGTGGTTTCTAGACAAGGTGAACCAACTACAGTTCACTATTCCTACACCCAGTCGACAATGTGACCCTAATATTGTTTCTTGATTTCTAATGGCTTACTACAAAATGAATAGGTTTATGGTTTTTAAAAACTTGAGTATTTTGATTTTAACATCCCAAAACTTAACAATGCAAGAACTTAAAGAAAAGAAGACTGTCGTGTTACTGTTCAACATTCGGCTAAGGACTTATTTACTGAAATAATACGGGCTAAAAAAAGAAACCAAGGTGGTGTCTCGTGGCCTACTACTTACCGTGATCCCATTCTAACAGGTCTCTAGAAGGTATTAGCTAAAACAGTGAGGATCAAGAAAACAAGATGTCATTACCCACCTGGTTTTGTCCAGTAGAGAACAGAGGCTTTTTATGTACAAGCCATGAAATTATACTGTAGAAAAAAATCATTAACGACCAAGAGTGTCTTTCTAGTCCTGCCGGTCTCTGACTAAATTAACCAAGACTTGGAAAAACTTCATTTCACTAAATAGCTTAATAAGACTCCGGACCGTGTTCCACAAAGGTCTCTTCATTGTGGTATCCTTAGGACTAAAGTAGTAAGACAACTAATATCAAAATTGAACTGTAACTAAAAACAATAATAAAATTATAAAATATAAAACTAATATTTTTGTACCGTATTATGGTTGCGACAAAAGAATTTTGAATTCAGTAAAAATAGTCATAAAGGAAGATTTATAAAACAAGGTCAGAACAGGAAGTTGATTTTTTAAACAAGCTGGAAATTAAAGAGGATTCATCTGTGCTGTGTGCAGGATGCTACTATAAGCATCGAAAGAACCGTGGTGAATTCATATCATAATTTGCAGTTTAAACATCAACAGCAGCAATCGAAAATGCATTTCTCAGATGTATTTGATTACAGACCTAACGCAATCTACAGACATATTTGATTACAGACATAACACGATCAAGAGACCCTTCACCGGAAGAGCAATCATTGGTGAGTTGGGTTACCGGCCTTGCCCTCAGGTGGCCAAACATTTTCAGGCGATGAAGGTTTGGATTTCCGTGTACATAGTCCCACGTCTGCCGGCTGTAAGTCCCGGATGTTCTCACTCTCTACCGAGAGTTCCAGAATATTCATTAGAAGAGTGTTGAAGTAACCAGTCAAACACGTGAGACCAGATAATCAGGAGGCAGGAATAGTTGAATGAACTGTTTTCATTCTCTTTCTATATAATTTTCAGAAGTTAAAACCGGCCTAACGGATACACGATTGATCATTCACTTAAGGTCAATACAACAAACATTTTGCAGAGCTAGTGAGCAGCTAGAACACACTTTCTGTCGAATTAGACCGAGCTTTATGCTTAATTAAAAGTGAATTAAAGTGCTCGTGGAACTAAGGAACAGTTTCAACCGAAAAGAGGAAGTACAGTTGTATATTGGATGATGGAGGTAAGGGAAGCCCAGTCAGTTGCCGGTTGAGAGCACACGTACCTAAAAGGTCACTGCTGATTAAGTGCTGATACCCGGATGGTAGTCCAGGGAGAGTCCACGAAGTCTCTCAGCAGACCCCAGGCCTCGGGCACTCCCGTAAACTTGCTTGTCGTGGTGAGGTTTCCAATCTCTTTGATATATGTCTGTGATCAGAAACCTAGACTTCGATTTCCTCTAACATTAAAAAACGACCATTCCATTTTCTACAAAGCATTGGTCTCCCTGGATACTGCTATGAATAATAATAATAATAATAATAATAATAATAATAATAATAATAATAATAATAATAATAATAATAATAATAATAATAATAATAATAATAATAATAATAATAATAATAATAATAAAAAAAAGAAGTAGTTGCTTTTTCCCACCATTAAAGGCGGACTCAAAGAGCTTTACTCAAAAGAAAAGCACACAAACATAATTTGATTTTGTCCAAGAAAACCACGCAGCTGTGAACCAAATTTAGTCCAATTAATTTCCCACATGGTTCCCAAAGACCTGAGACTCGTGGTGAGCCAACCCTGTGCTGTGAGGTCCTGAGGTTTGCATCGACGATTTAGAAGCTAAGGGAGAAACAAACTCTAAGCTCGTCTAATGAGTTATCTGCTGATCACAGATGTCGCTTGAGGGTATATATCTACATGTCTACATATATCTGTCTACATGTGGCACACTAGTGCAGTTTGGACAATGGTCCTCGATTTTATTCTGCGGATCGCATCTCGCCTACTGACTGGGTTAGCAAGACGGATGTACACTTGTCTGGGAGGGACACACAGGTGGTGTACTCGGGGTTATGTCTCTCGCGGGGATGTCCATTTACATTATGAATGAGTCTACGAATACAACTGTATGTTCCCTTCGGTGCAAGTGGAACCCCTGAAGCAGTTCGCTTAACGATGTATAGGGAGGATTAACCGATCTAGCTAAACGATATTTTTATTCAGATAACGGTCAGTCGGTCTTATGATTTCGTTTGTAGTTCTTTTTTGAAGTTTGATAGAGGGGTGGAAGCACATACACGAGTGATATGATTTAGATTATCCTATTTAGATACTTGGTTTTTTTAAATCTGTCTTCACAGCAAATCCTGCCAACAACCAGCGACTTAAATACTTACAACACTTACTGACAATCACCCCTTAAAAGACCTTGGCAAATTTCGAGGCTACTAACAAAAAGCCATTCAGAAGGACTGTTTTCACGCCATTAGTCTTCGTGCGCACCATGGAAGTTAAGTTGACATTTATTTTCACATTTGCTGTGATTAAAAAGACACATTGCCCAATTCCGATGAGAATGGAACATCTTCAGACTCTGGCTCGCTCTGTACACAACAGACACCCCGGGGACTGGGTGAGGCCACCCACCCTGGTGTGGTGCCGCAGTTCTTGTACGTGGATCTGTTTGACTGCCCACCCGCGGGGACCCTTGAAGTCTGGTAGCAAGACAGACGACTATTTATAGCAGTGTCTGGGGGATTATTTCCTCCATCATCCTGTCCGCTTGATTGAAGCAGTTTGTCTATATGGCCGGCCGTAAACCGAAACCCCTTCCAGACGAAGGTCAAGGGTATTTCAGAGTTGTCGCAATTATCATCGCTCTTACGCTCGGTGTAAGATGGTGAGGAGGGATCACAGCGTTTGTTCTGAGAAGGATTTCTCCTGTCGGGAAATGTATCATTACTGTTTGCACGGACATGCACAGTCCGCTTCATATCCGCTTGATATCATCTAGAGAGGTAAAAAAAAAAACAACAAAAAAAAACTGCACATTTCAAGCAAAGTTCAAAAATTTGTCATCTATCCTATTTTTTTTTTAATTCTTTGTCGTTCAATCACCAGTCAATACATATTTTTGTAAGGCTTCCAAAATTATTAAAGAATGTTATTCTCTGATTTGTATACTACTTAAACAGTATTTTACTATTTATTTTCATGCACTTTTCTGTAAAAGAAGTGTGTTGCCTAAAGGACGTGGGAAGTAAACTTGTTTACACAGTGTTGACGACAGTGTAATGTATGATCCAGCCAGAGAAATAAATCACGTGACATTCAGTGCTGAAGTTCATGACACAGGTTTGTCCAGCTCCGTACCAGTGAACTGGAGTAGATCTTCAAAGGCAATTTTAGGATGGAACAACGGGTGCTAACCTCCAGGAATAAGTGATTGGGGTGCGTGGGCAGGAAGGGTAGGAAATAGAAGATAATCCAGAGGTTCATGACTTGCCTTCGATCTTTTGTTGCTGCTTCAATGTGTTCACTTATAATTCCAAAGTTCTTAAGTCAACTCTGAGTCTTTATACCCAAGTGCAGTAGCTACCTACCACTACTGAACTGTACAATCACAAATCACGGAGCCTGGTCCTCTGCTCGCCTCCTGTTGTTTATGGCGAAACGTTATTGTGAGAATGTCCGTTCCTTTTGTTTATCACCAAAAGATTGCTTGCTACTGTTTATCGCCAGAACTTTGCCTGTTGTTGTTTATCGCCAAGACAGTGTGCGGTAATGTTGTTCGTGCAGAAGTAGGTTGCTTTGTTTATCGCGATAAGACCATGGGCTCTTGTTGATCACGTGGTCTCGTAGAAGCAACAGATGTTCTGGGAGAGGAGCTCATCTAGAAGTGGTGAAGGCTTGTGTGCGGGTGGCAATGCAAACACCCTGATCGAACGGACAGGAAGAATTTTGAGGGCTCTGTCTGTGATGGCTAATTGAGTATTTAACACTATTTTGCCTGTTCCAGAACAGCACAATGCAATGGGACTTGCATAGGTTTACACTGTGGTGGTAGCAGCACCGCCAGTGTTATTGGTGGTAATGTTCTGTAATGGTAATGTTGGTGTTGGAACTGATGGTGAAAACGTTGGAAATGATGGCTAAAGCTTGTCATGCATGTCGACAAATTTTATCTCATCTTTAGCTTGAAAAAGTTGATCTACTTACATACCTTGAATAATATATCTGCTGATAATTAAATAAAGAAAACAATCATGCAACTTTCATATTAAGGCACGCATTAGCACTAGAGACTTTTATTTTTAATAAGACCAAACGCCATCACTCAAGATGTAGACAGCAAAATTCATCTTGTAGACACTACATCAGTAGCTGATATCTCATGTAGACAATCTTCCTCACTTAAGGGCCCCCTTCATAATTAACTTCTTTTCACACAAAATTAGATAAAGCCATGACTCCCTTTACATCGTCTCTAGTTTGTCTTTATTTCCAGGCTTCCTCACTAGAAGCAGTGAAGATCCATACTGTAAAAATATCAAAGAAAGATTTAATACTCTGTGACACTGAGGATGTGGCTAGAGGGAGATGGCGATTCCCACAGGCTTTCTAACTTTTATCACTTCTCGGGCCAAGAAAGAAAAAATCTTTTGCTTCTCATGTTGCTAGACATTCTTTTGAGGCACGTGTGCTACTCACAAGGAATAAATTCGTCAACAGACTTAAAGAAAGTTTTGTGTACTTCCGGAAAAGGAAGTGTAGAGAAGTAGAATAACTAGAACATATGGGATGGGTCTTAGAGATGTGCACACACACATACACATGTGCAAACCATAACATGACACACTTCAGCACCACACATCACACGACGAGAAATATTTCTTTATTATTTCATATATAGACAAACACATATATATTTGATAGTATATAATTATGGTTCTTAGACATTGTTAAATTAGTCAACTTGTGTGTAATGGACTATCCTAAGCTTTGCTGGTGGACATTTCATTACATCTTCGATTTACACCCACATCTATTTCATCCTCATTTAGTGTTTTAGTGTTCTCAATCCCTTTTTCTTTCTTTCCCCCGCCTACAATTTCTACAGAACTACTTAAAGAGAAAACAGGAGAGGAAGAATCAATCCCCACCACCAAAGCCTTCTCTATCATCCTCTCCCTCTTTCATTTTCTAATCCCTTGTTATTAGCGCCTTTCAATTTTGGAAAAAAAGTTTCCCATTCTTCAGTCTGCACGTGGGACGCTGCTGTGTCAATTAAATGTCGATGGCCCTCGGCGCTGAGCACGAGATGGAGATAAGAAAAATGTTTGTGGAGTTGGCCTGCAGCGGGTCCCTAGCAGCAGGTGGGCGCCGGATTCTTGGGCAGATGACTACAGGTAGAAATTTAAACAAGAAACAAGAAAACAAGAAATTTAAACAGTTTGTGTCTTCACTTAGTTCTTCGGCAGTAAGTTAGTGCCAGGCAATCAGGTCTTAACCCAACATCATTTGTTCACGATTGTCAGTTAGTTCCACTTAAATGCTAGTCTACATTTGTATGAGTTCATGGAATACAAGTTCTCGTTTCTATATCGAGAACACGCTTTTCTTGTATTACTGAAAAAGTGTGTGTGTGTCATAGATAGGTTGTAGGAGCACAGGTGGGCAACGGTGTTTTTTTCCTACGCACGCCTTCATGGTTTGCATGTTAGAAAGAAAGAGAGACAAAAAGGAAGTACAAGAGAAGAAAACAAATTCAAGATTAGCTTCTTAAAAAAACAACATGTCTCTGCTATGAGAGCTGCTTACGGAGACTGCTATCTAAATTCTTTACATTTTGTTTACAGAAAGAAGAGGGCTTGGCTTTCTTACTCTATTTATAAGCTCATGACTTGTAGCAAGGACATTGTGATTTTGACATTTTCCCGTGTATATGGCCTCTGTACAGAATTTCATACTTTTTCTTTGTTGTTGTTGTTCTCTTTAGAGACCTTTCGTAGTGTGTTGGGAAAATCGTGGAAACACCAGATGGGTGGTTCAGTGAAGCTTCTCAAACACCTTAGAAGAGTTCGTGTTGATCAAAGAACGAGGACAGTAATCTCCAGACATATGACATGACCAGTTACAATATTTTTTTCTGAGAACGCAACCACCCATTCCTCTACCAGCACAACATCCCCTCACATCTCAAGGGGATTAAATACGAGGGTGAGATGAGTTCTCAGCACAATCCTACACAATTTGTCCACAAGAATTTTAGAGGTGGGTCACGTGACAGCTAGAAGAATTGATGGATAGATGAGACATGGGTAGACATGAGTTGACATGAGCTGAAATGTTTGCTTCGACGAAAAATAAAATCCTGTACTTTGTTAACAACTAGTAAGATGTCACGACGTGAACATTTTCTATAAATCCATCATAAAAGACATACTTGCAAAGTACATACCCGGTAGTCAGCAACAACCATCAGACTTGCCTTTGGATTAGAAATAATTTCCCAGGAGTAGTTATTACCAGAAGCTACGGCCATGTGTTTAAAGAAACACACTATGTACCTTGGGCTCGGTTCGTTCAAAGCTGCAGATGAACTTTAAGAACACAAATAAGTGCAATGTCAGTTAATTTCAGTTAATGTCCATAAAATGTAGAAATTGTTTGTCGAAATAAATATTGCAAAGTTCATGACATTTAATATTTACGAGCAGTAATTTACAAATGTGTGTCCCGCCGTGTTGTGGCAATGGACTAAAAGCTACTGACAGTGACAGTGCCAACCGTTGATGGAAAATATTTTAACAATTTATGTTGCTGAAGACAAAAGGACAAATAATACGGGAAACTGGCAGTTTGAGTTAGAGAAATACTAATGAGAAATATTTGAAGTAGGCAGGTCAGCAAACAAACCATCTGTAAATGAAATCTGTTACAGAGGCAAAGGAAGGTACGAATGGAGGATAACAAACATGAGAACAAGAAGAAATCATCTGTGTTGCAAAGAGGTTTTGCGGCCACGTGGCTAATGAAATTGTAGAAGACAGAATTAGACTACCAAGTGTTGATATTCACGGAAGTGTGGGGGCCAAGGCATCAGGAGCTGATGGTCTCTGAAACATGTCCCAAGGACATTAAGTGCAAGGAAAAGCCGCCTAGTGAAAATGGTCCTTAAAAAAGTGTCCAGTGCATTAGAGGTTACAAAAGCATGAGATCACATAAAATTGTTTTAATCTTGAAAAATTTCATAAGACGTTTGATGCTGATGTTTAAAAAATATCTGAAAAGTGTGTCATGAAAAGCATTAGACATCTTGCACGTTGCCTCGGAGCAAAATGTTGATAGTCGAAACATGATCAACATCAGAAAACATTAAAATCAACAGCTTTGTGTGTCCGTGTGTGCAAACACGTGCATTCATGAATGATCTTACAAACATTTAACCCTTTATGTACAACTTTTCATGGTTCATTGCTCTTCTTCTTCGCCATGGCGGGAACACATGTTAAATAAGTCTCCCTTGAAAAACGATGTTCACAGTGAGGAAAGAACAAAAGAAAATTGATTCTCTGTTGGCGCTGACAGAACCTATGGTTAGAGAGAAAGAATACTGAAATAAAATCCCACTTGAGATTACTATCTTCGTCTGTAGCTTCCAAGCCGCCTTCTTGAATGTCTAATGTGTTGGGGAAAAAAAGGAGTGTGATAAGACAACAGGTAGAGAAAGAAAGAAAGGAGAAAAGGAACTGCGCTTGGCTGTATAAGATTTCCTGCAAAAGATTAGATGGCTGATTAAGTGGGTGGATGAATGGTTCAAATGAATGCCATTATTGAGTAGATTCTTGTACCTCTTCCTTGTAGCCTCTAATATAGTTGTACCTTACCAGCTTTGTCCAGAACCATCGCAGTACACAAAGGTTTAAAGTCTGAGTGTTAAGAGCATGACTAAAAAAAAGTCATGAATATTTTTTACTTATGTCATGTGACACTCAAAAACCACCAAAGACGGAGACACAAGGATACAGAAAATGAGAGAGAGAAAGAAGAGACAAGAGACAGAGAGAAGAGTGGACGATCAAAATACTTTGTAAAAAAACTCCGTCTCTTTAAAAGGATCTTGCTTTTTGGCGCATTTTACTGAGATACTTTTTCTACATTTTCTTTCCTTTTTTGCTTCAATCCTAGGTCAACAACAGAACCCGGGTCAACTCCCTCAACTGACCAGAGACGAAGATTATGACAAAGTACAACCATGTGTCCATGACAAGGCTAAACTTTGGGACGATAAACACCGGGTGACAATAGTTTGGAGTGATAAACGTGTTTCTGGTCTGTATAATGACAGGACTTCGGCCAGTCGGTCGTTTTTATGCATCAAGAGGAAAGACAGAAGATAGAAGACGATAGATTGTTAATGTCTACATGGGCAGATAGGACAATCGTCGACATCTATGAAATTATCTCCACTAAAATATATTCACACAGCTGGGCGCCATTTTGGCACATTTGTGTCAATGTTAACGGGACAAAGATGAGCCCAACCATATAGGTGGTCTCAGGTTCTCATTCAGCAGTGAGATGTATAAAAAGCATGAACTTAGATAACTATTTCAAGACCAATAATGATTACACTTTTATTTCTAGGCCTTCGGCGTTTATAATGAAACAGAAATTTCTTCTACATTCTTACCGACCCTTGAGCACTCGATGACCGCTCTGCACTCTTAGAACTCGCCTTGAACTGAAATGCTTGGATGCTGGGGAAGATGGCTAAGTATCGGGTAGGAGGGAGTCAAGCAAAGGTTTCCAAGTAGAATTTTTTGGGGGGCTGGAGGGTGTTTTTGCGTTTTAGCTTTTGCTCGGTCGTCTCGATTTTTGTGCAACATGTTTTGTTTAATCATATCATGCTCTTCATATTATTCTTCTGAACTCTGGTCTTTGTCCTTTGAGGGATGGATGTCCTGTTGGCACTGTCTTGTTGGTACATAGTGATGTAGGAATATTGTTGGTACAACCTATTGACAAGTCTTCTGACTTTGCTTGATATTCATTTAATAGAAATGTTGGACCACTCAGTGCACAAACTTGTACATGTTTTAAAGAAAACGATACAACATATTCAGGTGTCTAATGATAAATTAGTTAATATCTCAAATCCTCTCATCCAGGGAGCCTTGAGTGCAAGTATTCATTTCAATCGTCGTTTCCTTCTTCCCAATATGCTGTTTGTTTCCCACATTTATTCTCTGAAAAATCCTCGTCTGCTTAATTGCTTCTTTCGAATAAAAAAAACAACTTGCAGTCCCAAAAGTGATATCAAGTACACATAGGAGATTGCGGAGGGCTTTGTCTAAATCTCTCAGAACATTCTTTTTATCCGATTTTCCCCACTCTGGGTTGCTGTCAAAAGATTTTGTATTGCAGCTTGCGTCATCATTCACCGTTGATATGAATGCCGGAGCTATCTGTGTCTTTTCCTGATTGAAGTCAATGCGTAATCGACAGAGCCCGTGATCCCTGCGTTCTCATGTGAGTCCAAGAAAAAAGAGGACCAAGAGCGATTCCTTTGCCCAAGGAACTCTCCAGGGAGAGTAAACGAACTCTGCGCGCCCGCAGGAAATTTGCAGAAAAGAGCTTGACAAGAGAGACAACTCAATTTGCTTCTCTTCGGGGCTCTTCGGGTAAAGAAATACAAAAAACAATTTAAGGTTTGGGATAGAAGAAAATAATAATTTATTGCAGGACTACTGACATTTTCTTCACTTCGTGTGGCTCTCTCTACATATATATATATAAACCTTTGATAATTGCTGACATTAAGACCACTTTGATAAAAGGAAAACAATTTTTTTTATCACGGTGTTAGGTTCAAGAATGACCTTTTCAGGGAATGTAGGGGAAAGGATTTTTGAAAGAGTATAGGTTGCGATTTTTAAATATATATATATATGTCCTGAAAGTGAGCACAAGCACACAACCACTTCAGACGACGAAGGAAGGAGATGGACATGGTTCAGCTTCCAGGCTTTGAGCACCAGACGTGGAGCAGAGTTCTCTACTCTGTTAAAGTTTAGAAAGAAAGTATTAATTTAAATTAAATTAAATTTAAATTGATGTGACTTCTGTGGTGATGATAACTGACCAATATTGCAGCAGTAGTAGAGGGCAAAATCTCCTCTTTTTTATTTTCCCCATGCTAGTCATAACATTTGAGTTATTTCTGGACTACTCTTCGAAAATTGTAGATTTGTACGAGTGCCTTCCCTGCCTGAACACCTCATCGCCTGCAGACACTGAATGACACTTCAATTTAAAAAAAAGTTCTTTATTTCTTGGAATTTATTTTTTTTATTTCGTAGTGTGAGTGCATCTGTTCAGCTCTTCGTTAACAAAATTCTACTCTTCTAGGGGAAAAAACTGTAATCACAAGGAGAATAAAATTTCTGTACAGTTTTATATAGCCTAAGGTGTGAATTAAGTGTGTATGTGGGTGTGTGTAGGGTTGCGCGCCTGTGTGTGGGTGTGCATGCGTGGTTGTGTATTTGTAGTGTGTGTGTGTGAGAGAGAGAGAGAGAGAGACTGAAAAAACAGATCCTTCATATTTTTCTTCTTTCAATGAAAGTGCACATCTTTTGGATTTCTTAAACTTTATATTCCCAATCAGATGTATTTGTAGCAGTACTTGTGCTAGTCTTTCTCCTGTAATGTTGTGATACATTAGTCGAGTATAATTTTCTGTTATCAGAGGTTATTCGAGAATTTTTTTTTTATAAAGGAGGGATTTGGGAGAGGGTTTAAGGGGTCGTCTTAATAGAAAAACTCTTCAAAAGAGGAGAAAAGGGAACCATCGGAGCAAACACATTTTCACAAATTTAATTCATTTTTCTGATAAATTAAACAGAACCCCCCAAAAAATATCATAAGATACTTAATAAGATTGATCGAAAAATATTTTCTCTTTTATGAATAAATCATCTTTCTGCATCATTAGTCCGATCAGAGCAGACCTGGGCAAGTGGCGGCCCGCGGGCCGCATCCGGCCCGCCCTCTGGCCCGTCCGCCAGTATATATACTATATACACAGTATTGGGTAAAACTGAGTTAACTATATTAGTCCGGCCCTCTAAAACCATCCCAATTTCTCATTCGGCCCCTTGGGAAAATTAATTGCCCACCCCTGGATCAGAGGATCCTTAATTTCCAATCCTATTAATCTTTGTATCAGTCTGATATTGTTGTAAACTAATGTTTGCACACTTCCTATTTGTCTACAGAGGCTGAATGTTGACAATTGAAATGTTGTTCATTATTCTCTTTGCGTATATTTTAGTCTTTTAGTTTTCTTCTTTTCCCACATCACCACAGTGTCACTGACGTGTAGGTCAGCAAGAGTTCAGTTTATTCTCATGAGAACATTTATTTCATTTAAATGATTTTTTCTGACAAGAAGACTTTATTAAGTTTTGTTGGCTGAAGCCCCTCTCAGTCTGGGGTGTAGTCTAGAATAAGGAGACACAGTTTTTCAAGAACCATCAACTTGGGAGACTAATGAAATAACGATCAAAAATATATAAAGAAGAATATAATAATCAAATAACAGTTTTCCAGTTTTTGTTGAAGCTTTCTGGGTAACAGTTTCTTACCCACAATCCATTGTTCTGAACATGATAATTTGTCAAGAAAGGGTTTGTCGACTGACCTTACAGCACTTCAACAAAGTCTGTTAACATATTTCTTCTTTTCTTCTCTCTTCTGCAGATAAGAAAAACAGAAGGCACAGAGAGTATCAAAAATGCAGAAACAACATCACCTGCATCCTTGGGGAACCAGAAGCTTGCGTCCATGAAAGGATCCTCAAAAAAGCATCCCTGAGCGATTCCCTATCTTCCTTCTAGGCAATATTTAAGGATTCACCCTTAACAAATCCTTCCTATCGTTATAGACTATACATGCTGTTCAGAGAATGGTTGCTAGGATACAAAATTATTGCAGTTGAAAAACAACTCCGCTAAGGTCTTTTTAAAGAATTTCTGCTCACAAAGTGTTTGTGGTCGGATGTCTGAGCTTGTCTCTGGATTGTTTGTTCAGTGATTCACACTGGTGCTGGTAAACAAGTTCTTCTCACTGGACTTTAGACACACTTGACATCATTCTCAGTCATTAGGCAAGGACATTCTTGCTGCCATTGCCAATGAAAGTTTCTCTTGTCACGTGGTTTTGTTTTGCTTTGTTTTTACATTGGTCTTGGCCTTTGTTTGCCATCTTTTGATTTACTGTCCACTTTTTGTGGTCTACACACAGCTTTTACGGTGTCTTTGCAAGATTTCTTCAAATCTTTGTCGATTATTGCTGAAAGAGGAATCTCCGTTTTTGTCGTGAACAGAATGAATGAGAGCAGACAGTCGCCATCGCTTTGTTTTCGGCTCGCTTGCTTTAGATACTCTTAAAACATTTAATTCAAATTACTTCCGTTGTGTGCGCTTCACTAGTTTACTTCCTGGTAAGAAAAACATCATTTCCATACATCAACAGATTTTGTTTTCCTAGGCGAATGTGAAGGTTGAAGTCACGTGACAATAAACATTTTACGCTTTCTCAGAATTGGCGCGACATCAACAGAGTTCAAACTTGTGGTCATGTAGTGCAATCTCCTAACTAAAAGCATTTTATTTCAAAACCTAAATGAGCTGCAAAACATGAATAAATATGTTGTGTTGTGTGAACTTACCAACAATTGTTTACAAGCAGAAAGGCGTGAATAATAAATGTCCAATTTCCCGAAAAAAAATTATAATCTTCTTATACCAATATTAATCCGGTGTGTACTTCGTGTCCGCTATCCAAACATTTTACATTCGATTTTATCGCAATTTTCCAATCAAACGTTGTCAGGTTATGGGATGAAATTAATGTTTTCTCTCCTTTAGATGACACAAACGCAAATTTCTAGAAACTTTCTTCTCATGGGAATCAAGCAAGAACCTGGAGTAGTGTCTGTCTGCTTCAATCAAAACCAAAGTGCTTCGAGATTGTAGTTCCAATCTGTTTTCTGGTATCTATTTTACATCTTGTCATAAACACATCCCACCATTTGACAGAAACAGGAACAAATATAATTTTTATTCTTGTTTTGACATTTAAAATGCAATAACAAAAATGGACAATGTGCTCAAAAACTATCACAACAGCTTGTCAGATAGCAGAACCTATTACAAGACTTTGTTCTGGGTGTAAGGACCAGCCAGCAGCTGGGGTAGTTGTAGAGAGATCTCTGGTCATAAAAGGAAATACCCACGTGAGCCCTGGCTTCCATACCATTGCCACATCATTAAGTCTACACACCTAGAAAATTCTTCCAGACGATCGGCCTGCAGAATGTAATTTGTTTCGCTGGTCTAGGGTCAGTCCTGGTAATCAGTTCTAAAAGCACTTTTTATTGAGACATTAAAATGGTTAAAATGCTTCATGCTATTCAAACTGAGAACAGACAGAGGGATTTACGGCATTGATTGCGAACTGTCAACATTGTTTGGTACTTGCCAACTCCGTGCGACCATTGGCGCATATCTCTCTCCAACAGGTTTCTCTACAGAGTATCTCTCCAAGTGCCAAGTGTATCTCTACATCTTGCAAGATATTTTTTCTAAGTGCCAAATTATCTCTCCACAATTTTAAAGAGTGTCTCTCCACAACTATCTCTCTACAGCTGTCAAAGTCTCCTTCCAAGCTCCAGATGTCGCCTCTCCTTCTCAGTCTCAAAAATTCAAATATTGTTTCCTCTTTTTCTTCTTCGTCCATCCCTTTTCAACTAAGAGCATTAACATCGCTGAGCAACTTTGTGAAGATAAAATTAGTTGATGCTGGACTGTCATTATGCATCTGTAGCAAAACACTTCTTGTGTTGTTCGAGTGCATGCAGGCACGATCTCTAGCAGGAGAGCAACAGAGAAAAAATGTTCAAAGTTGTGTCTCTTGATGTACATCTTTCTCTCGCATACTGTCTCAAAGTTCTATTCCATCTTCGACAACATCCTTCTATTCATAAGGTCCCGGATGGTTCCTGTGTAATAATTAAAACATTTTGAGCCTCTGCAGAACTACACATGCGCGCGCACCTTCCAGCAAGCATGCACCCGATTAACAAAGTTAACTTGCAGTCCCTTAGGCGTGAAATAAAGCTTTTCCAAAACGAACTTCTTTTTTTCTTTTTTCCATTTTTTTACTCTTTTCCAAACCCTGACCGAGGCTAGCTTCTTTTTGAACACATCCTGATTATTACATTTGCATACTGCTGATTTTATTTCAGATTCTAACCTCGTATTAACCCCGGAAAATTACGCGGCAAGAAACTCCTCTCGGCACTGCTTCTCCGAGCAAACCCCTCCCCTCTTCTCCTTTTTCTCTGTACTAGTTCCACCCACAGCACGGAAGGACGGAAGGTGAAAAGGATCATGGATGTCTTCTTGAGCAATGTGAAGCGAAGCGGACTGCCTACGTATGTCGATTTTTGCTGTCTTTCTCGATGAAATTTAATTTAGAAAATGTCGGCATGTACAAAAGTCCATTATCTGTTGGCCATAAAGAGAACTTTTTTCTTTTTTTTGTCCTTTTGTGAAAGGGATTAAGTGACACATGGTGCAATGGGTGTCAGGTGCTGTCTCGAACTGAGAAACATATAGATGACAGTGATTGTAAATTATAAGACAGAAAAAAAAAGAAAGTTTCTTCTGAAAGTGTTATTTTGATATGTCGAGATGATTGCTTGTGGATAGACTGTGTCTACCTGGTGGAGCTACAGCCTGGAAGTTGTTGGATCCAACGTCAACAGCTACGACAACTTTTGTTATTGTCCTTCTCAGCTTGTGTTTTCCATTTAGTTCACAAATTCACAATGGACTACAAATCCTTTTACTAGCTAGGACTTGTCTTCACCGATCCCTCAGAGAAGTCTTGCTATTTGCGATATTCAAACAATAAATAACCATAATATATAAAGATTATTTACGGTGGCTGATCCTTGTCAAGCTGAGGCTGACATGCTGATGATGTTTGAACTCCGACGAGAAATAATTGAACAGATTCATCAATTGTAATCAATTTATCTTCACGGTTCTGTCAAATGCAGACACCATTTAGCTTTTCTCTCCACTGACCAGCAAGTCTCTCATTTGTTGCTGTCAGCAAGGGATGTGTGATTAATAACCTGACAGACATCTCAGTATAACTCTATTTAATCCTTAATAAGCTTCATATCAAAACAATATTTTCTGGCTGTTATTCCATCTTGTTAGCAAACATTTTTTCTAGTTTGATTGAGTCTCCATATGGTCCATTGAACACACCTTTATTTTGGCCAGTTATTTTTAACTTTCAGATTGTCCTTTTGCACGAAATTGATATTACTTTAAAAATTTGTGAGCAAACTTTGAAAGAATATTGTAAGAAGATGAGCTGTTTCAGCATCCAACAAAACAGCTTCCTGTGTCATATCAGGCTTAAACCATTGGTTTTCCCGAGAATTATATTTCTTGTAATATCTTATTATGTTGGCAATGACAATGACAATAACAATGACAATGACAATTCCCAACTTTATTTGTACCAGTGAGCAATTTGAACATGGGAAGGTGCTCTACTCACAAAGTAAAAGAAATAAATATAAGAAATAAAGTAAGTTGCAAGGTGCGGCGTGAAAAGATGTCAACATTGAAAAATATTAGCAGAAGAAAAAAAAATGGTTATGGGAAAGTGACAATTTATATACATGCAACCAAACAAACAAACTTACATCAAGGATATTCATGTACCCATCTTCATCATCATCGTCATCCACTCTTCGATTAATTAGTTCCATGTTAAATGTGTTAATTCTTGGTCTGTCATTATTGTTTGTAAAAAAATTAGAATTATTTGTTGCCGTGGTCGTAATTTTATGTCCACACACGCTCGGAACTCGACCACATATTGCATCCTTTCCAAACCGTTACACAGTTAAATGCCCGGATGATGGGTGGTAGTGCGTGCAGCGCACCCCGGAGTTCAATTTCTCCTCCTGCGCACTTTGCGCTGTCATTCTGCATCCTTTCTTCAGACAAGATCGAAAAAAATCGGACAAGATGTTGATGAACTTGCTTTGGGTTCACTACTGTCAAGACAGTCGACAGTTTTGTCGGTACTCCATTACATTCTTTCAAACTCTTTCTGTTGAGTACACAGGTCCACGGGGATGTAAATCTCAAATACATGATGTGAACTTGATCCTGTTTCATTTTCTTTCACTGTCCAGTGTCAAAACGAGTTTCTACCATCGATTATCACTATTTTGAATACTTTTTTCTGTTTAAGTTTTTGGTTACAGTCATAAATTTGTCACGAAGTTAAGAAATAAGTCGCTGAAGAAAATTTCTTCTTTATTCACAAAAATATTCGACTATTATCTTCTCGGCTAAAAAGGTGAAGAACTAGAAACAACAGCAACTCTTTGTGTCAGTCTCATCACTCCCTTTAGACTATAAAATATATTTCAAAAAAAGGTTTTCAGCTCAGTACGAAAAGGTTACAAGCTGGAATATTTCAGTGTTGCAAACATACTGACGTTCGGCCTCTTTGGTCACTGTTTTTAGTCTTAACGAAATGCTAACGATGGACAGCAAGTTGAGCCTGTCCATAATTTCAGAATTAATCTGGCCCCACAGACCATATTGTGTCACAAATGGTCTACACTGTATAACGGGTAGCAGACACATTGTAGCTAACCCGTACACACCGCAGTCCCGGGTACTGTAGAGCGCACTGTAGAGGTCAGTCCAAAACTTAGTTTCCCCGAGTCTACGCACTTTTTTCATCCTTGTCTGCCATGCTTCTATGCACTACTGGAAAGTTTCTTCTGGGATACCCCTCAGTTCCGTCGTTACAGCCCTCTTGAGGGGTCCTCTTGATGGTCCCCTTGAGTATGGGAAAAGATACAAGTCTAATGGAGCAAGATCAGGTAAATTGTTCAAACATGGCCAGGAACTGCTGGCTGCTCAAGGCGTTGTGAGCAGGTACATTGTAGTGTTAAAGCAGCAATGATGTGTCCTGCCACAATTCTTGTTTTTTCTGAATCTCTATGTCAGACTTGTTGACTGAGAAAGATATGTCAAGATATGTCAAATAAACCACAATCCATTTACCCCTCTTTCGCCCAAAGCTCACACATTACACCCAGTCTTCTTACTTTTCAGGCGGACATCTTTTCTTGGACGTCATCCTTTCTAAATAATAGACTAATATTTCGCCGTGTTGTGTTCGGAACTGAGTGTACTTTAGCACTGATTAAACGACTTTAGAACTACTGACACTGAAGTGATCATCATCACCATCATCATCATCATCATCACCTCGTCGTCGTGTGTCTGTGAGGTCCTGCGGCTCGCTGTTACAGTTGCAGACATCCCACTTGTAGCCTTTGAGCTTTATGGATGAGCACGAGCATCTTGCCGCATTGGTTTCGCGTGCAGCATATCACGTGCCAAAGATGGTTGCATCGGAGCACGATTGCTGGATTGCTGTCTTCAATATCACACTCTTTGCTCTCCTTCCTCTCTAAAGTGTTCAGGATGGGTGCACGATCGCTGGTAATGCGAGCATGTTATTGTTTTCCCATTGTCAGCTCATATTCTTGTCTTTGGTTTGCACGCTTGGCAGCATACATCTCTTCAAACCACACACAGCCGATAGATTCACTTCCATTCACTGAGTTCCCTTGGCTGTGGACAATGTGGATACTGTTTTTGTCTGTACTTTTATTGTGAAAACTTTTTTCCACATTGTGTGCCAACCATCCGATTTTAAGTAGGTGTTTGCTCCCAGATTACTCACAAGGCAGTTGAGACTATTTTACCTTGGTTAGGGTAATGTTGTAACGTAAAAGAGCCTTCGAGAAGCTGTACTTTCCCTGACATGAAATGTAGATAAGAATTCCTCCATCTTATCATTTCTTCCTGTTTAGAGGAATGCTTCCCTCCGATCAATACCTTGTATTCTGAAGAGAAGCAACGGAGAGTCTGCTCCATTACTCATGGCACCATTGTTCAGGCTGGCGAGCATGCTTGAGTAATCTTCTGAGTAAATACTTTTGCTATATATATACACCCTTCTGTTCCTTTCGATCATTGCCTCGTATTCCGTATCCGAGCCTGATTAATCCTTTCGTCAGAGTATTTACTTCTTTCTATATAGATGCCCCTCGTCTGATCCTCTTTAACGCTCTCTGGCATTTTGAAATCAAGCCTCCTTACAGCCCTCCTTCAAAGGGATTATTTTTTGTAGAACAGTTTCTTAGTCTTCCATTGCCAGATACTTTGAACCAAGAGAGCAACAGAAACTGAAGTTACATACCTTTGATAACTTAGTACAAATAATACATAAAGTTACATGTATATAAAACAAAGAACATTCAATAATTCCCTTTTATAATTTTTCACAGTATAGCTAAATATCTTAGTTTTGAGGGTTAGGGGAACGTGGTGATCCACGGGTGTGACTAGTAGGACCAATGATCCCCCCAAACACTGACCAACACCACAACAGGCTCCATCATCTTAGTAAATACTTCATCACTCACTTTATCTAAAATATAAACAGACCACACTAGTACATTATCTCCTCTTTATATATATAGGAGGTACAGCAGGAATGGACAATGATGAAACTGTCAGAAGCTCACAGAATCCTATAAACGGCGCCAGTTGCAAGAATTCACTTCAACGAAAACACAAACCGAGTTCAAAGCAAGATGCAAAGCAAAGTCAGAATAAAACAAACACAATGATAGGCAATCACACTTCCCAAGAAATCAAAATAACCGAGAAGACAACAAAGCAACTTCACCGGTTAGGCACAGCCTTGGTTTCTTCTTCATGAAGAAATAAGTTTTAGTTTTTTCTTCATTTTTTTATTTCTTAGTGTCCTGCTCGTCCAATCATTGGAACTATTTTTACAGTTGTGGGAGGGGTGGTTCTCCATCAAAACTAAAGTGGTTCCTTCGCGATGTTTCTATGAGTGGGTAAGAAAGGCAAAAAAAGAGTAAGAAAAATAATTGGTAAGTGCTTACCGTTAGACAAGTCAGCGTTGATTGGCTGCCACTTCACATCTACTGGATAAAGAGAGCGAGATAATGACAAAAATTATTGTCTTTCATATCTGGATACTTGTGTTTTTAGTATGATGTGAATGTCGTGTTAAAGTGACAGAATGTTACAATTGCAGTTTGAAAATGTGATGCTTGTATATGATTGTTATTATGTGACACACATCTGGCTTTATGTATCCTTCTTTGTATCATGGCTACAAATACCCCTCGATGGCTTATGGCCGAATACAGAAAACACAAAAGAAATAAAACTCCTCTGTATCTTTCTGTTTTCTATGTAGTATAACCTTTCCAATAAAACTGGAGATTATTAAGACACTCGCTGTCTTGTTGCGCAGCTGTAATGTGCTTGTCATCAACAGAATGAGGTCATCTGGTTTCAGATCCTTAATTCAAGCATCCCTGCAACTTTTCTAATAAAGTTTAACAATACCTCTGTGGCTCCGAGTCACGAGAATCGGTAAATAACACAAGCAAAACCTGGGTGACAGAATCATGGCGGTATAGGAGCATATAAATGAAAGAACCACATAAAGAGTGTGTGAAAGAAGAAGGATAGCAAACATTATACACTAAATACTAAAATTATTAGAGATAAGAGGGTAACGAATCTTGAAGACATGAAAGAAAAATTAGTGTAAATTATAGCAATCCTCGATCCAGAACAATACAACGCGGGTGGATTTGTCTTCAAGGAGCGAAAAAAGGAGACGATACTTGAAGCAAATAACCTCCACGTATATTTACATACACGTCCACCTATAAGAAGTTTTCACATAGCAAGGGTAGAACTGCAACCTGAAAGAAAAAGTGTCCTGGAACCCACCCATCCTCCTGACAGCTGAATTGTGCATACTCTTACTGTTTGCAGCTTTATCACTCAGTGTCGGGTGTTATGAGCTGGAACATACTGCCAACACCTGTGATGGCGTCCTGACGACATACATCAACCACACTATCGACTGTGCAACCACAGGATACTGCATCATTCACCTTAGAATTCTTTCGCCGACCTTGCAATGGGTTTGACTTTGTGCACGTGCAGAAAAAACATTTGCCGACGTCAAGTCATCATCCTCATCGCCTGTGTCTTCTTCCCCTTCTTTTGAGACAAATCGGGATTAAAAATGGAGTTTTCCTTGGATTTTAGCGTGATGAAAAAAATGTAAATATATATAGGTCTTCAAGCTGCATGCACGGCTGTTGTTTGCCAAGAACAGTAGATGTAGAAGCTATTAACCATCAGCAGCAGCCACTACCATCATGAATATGACTGCGGATCGGTTTGCCAGTAACGTCATCGAGCTTTGTCGATCGGCGAACAAGCAAAGCGTGTATACAGTTCTTAACATCAACAAGGATGCTTAAGCCTGTGTATTTAAACTAATCCATAATGTCTTTAAAATTGCACTCCGACATCTTGATCTTTAGCTTTTAGTCTCTATGTTTTCTTTTACTTAGCACTACAGATGTTGACACACACACACACACGGTGCCCGTCAGAACACACAAACACACACGCCGATCAAAACACTCAGAAGAGAGAGGGAACAGAGAGAGAGAGAAAGGAGAGCAGAAGGAGTGTCTGGAGATACAAACATTATTTTAAGGTTTAGTCACATGGCTAAGTCTAGACGTAATTACGCTCGGATTACGTACACAGCGCCCTGGAGATGACGTGCCCAACCACGTGATAAGGACGTAAATGTTATTTTCTCCCCTTTCCCTTGCGTCATTGCAGGGGCGGTAACAAGATGCATTTTGCCCCAGAACATGCGAAGGTCTTGCCAAGTTAGAAAAAAATGTCTACTACTCCCTTCAGTGGAGTCTTCGCTGATGTTTGCTTCAGAACCACCGAGGGGCACACACTTTGCCGCACCTAGCCTTGTGCTTAGCCACGAAAATAAAATTTCCTCGAACGCATAATCTTAGACAAATGATCCTCTCCTTCCTTATTTTTTGGGCTCTTTTCACTATCTTTCAAAAAAATAGATCGTGCGCTTCCACCTTTTTGCTTTTAAAAAATATAAGTAAATAAAATAGGCTATGAGGGAAAAATAAATGGTGGCTGTCTAAGTCACGTGACATTAACGTTAATGTTATGTACCTTCATGGTTATATACTTTATTAGCATTGTCATAAGAGTATCGTCGTTAGGGTCGTTATTGAGGCGTTTCTGATTCATGCTGGTATAATAACTGCTGCATGAAAGTGTGAATGGTTGAAAGGCTGGAAAGTAGTTTAGAGAAGAGTGCAGATAATTTTGTTGTTATCGCTAATCTCTTCATCACATCTCTTGTATGTACAGCAACAGAATACACATGCCATACGGCAATCTCCATCCATCTACACACAAACACACCCTAAACGCAATATTTCTTGTTTAATCAGGAACTAGCAAAACGACACCAATATAGTTTTAAGAATGAAGCAGTGAAGCTTTCAAAAAAATTGAGTTATAAAAAAACAGGAAGAACAAAGAAGAGGAAAAAAACAAAGAGATCCAATATATGTGGGTGCATTGCTGCTGTTTGGCATCAAGCCCTCGGCAAGTCTGTGTGGAGACACCACCAACACCTGCTGCTGATGTCCAAACAAACTCGTCCATCTACTGGGCCTCCCGTCCTGTCTGCATCCCCGGCGTACGGGAGACTATCACGGCAGGTGTCTTCACGCAGTCATTAATTTTCAAAGGAAACGAGATTTTATTTGCAGGCACTTTGCCCTTTGCTTAGCAAAAACTGCAGACTACAGCAAGCAAAGGCTCATATGGACACACACACACGTCTTCCCACACGTTTATATATATATACTTGGTCAAGCGTAATATAAAAATTTCTGTATATATTGTAAACAGATCAGACTCTCCGGTTTTGCTTAAGAATTGTTCCACTGATTCCTGATTCCTCTAGCTGTGAAGTCTATGTATGTGTATGTATCTGCACATAAACAAACCCATACAAAAATACACACATCGATGTAGATACATAGATGCTCCTTCTGCTGGAAAACTGTCAAACCTTTTTGGCCTATCCATCTAAGGAGAAACACCAGTCTATCAAAGTTTTGCAATGGTAGAATTAAAAAAAAACTGGATTGTGGTCGCAAGGAAAAGATGGAATGGTAGGCTTAATTATTCTGGCACACTTCTCCCCATTTCCACCACCATTCATCTTTAGAAAATCTAATCAGTTTACCTTCCCGACAACCCAACATCTGAAAAGTTTTATCAAGAAAGCCATTTAACATGAGTGTTAAAGTTAGAGCACGTGTCTAGAGAAGTTTTTATTGTAATGATAGTGGAAAGTGAACTAATCTACAGTTGTCACCACGCAGGTATCAATAAAAATGATGTTACTGCAGTTAAAGGTGAGTTCGGCGAGAATAAATCGTTTGATAAATTTTAAAACAACCCTAATGTACAGTAAGACAAAATCTTTCAGTTTTTCACACCTGATGAACTTGAGCTTTGATAGTTCGCTCAGAATGTCCACTAGGTCCTTGGAATATTTTTACTTCTGGTAGAGCTGCCGTATACAAATGTAAACAAATATTTTCCGCTTTTGCAACAGTCACGAAAATTTTATTGAAATCATTTATTTGTAAAGGTCTTTCTCTTGGATTACCACAATGTCAAGCTAATGTTCTCATGCATGACTTGTTTACGAATTAAGGTTTTCTTTTCTCAGCTCACAGAGAAATTAAGGTTTCTTGTATCATTATTGTATTATCTTGATTCATTATTGTAATGTTTGGCAGGAGCTTTTTTGATAGAGTTATCTATTCTACTGGCTCTGCAAGGTGGTGCAGACTTTATTTTAAATTTCTTTTAAGACTATTTTCTCCGAAAATTCATGATAGAAATATTTCTGCTAATGCCAATAGATTTTGAGGACGTAAACAAGGGTGATAAAAGGTATCTGGATTCAGATGACCCCTCACTTTGTAGTTAACTTTTATTTCAGGTCTTGCCACCGCCTTGGGACACCCTCCACACTTTGGGACACCCTCCACACTCAACCCCTTGGTGAGCGCTGCTCACGGTCCTGACAGTCTAGCGGCTCCACGCGCATGCGCAAAGCTCATTTGTTGTCCTCTCCATCTAGAAGGGGGAGGATAACTCGCTACATCGGATTACGGTCTATCTTGAGAAAAAGTTTTATAGGCCAAAAAGCTGACATTTCAATGTTTCTTTTTCTCAGGCACATGTCTGAAATTCAATTTCTGTTGCTACCTATAGTTACAAAAACATTCTGCGTGTGTCAGAGAGAAAGAGAGAGAAAGAGAGAGAGAAAGAGAGAGAAAGAGAGAGAAAGAGAGAGTGTGGGGTTGCTAACATTGCTTGGAAGAGTGATTTCTAGCTTATTTTGATACCTCTCCATAAGATGAAATAATAACCAAACGAATAAACTGAACAAACGAATGAATGATCAAAACAAAAATGTTTAGTCGAAATACATCAAAGGTACAACGTGCATTTTTGGTAAATTTTGTCCAAAAAAATACTTTATAGACATAACTGTATTGTTCTTGCCTTTTCACTTTCGGAAAAGCAATCAACGCATTTTTCAAGTTTATTTTTAAAAAGTCAGTTAAGACCCGCCCCGTTGCCGTTGACGCATATGAGTGACGTCACGAGGTCTAAGAGCGCTTTGTGGAAAAGTTCATAGAACTTCTCGATGCCTTCTTCTTTTCTTCCTTCGCCATCGAAAAATAAAAGCTGGATAAAAAGAAGAAAACCTGGCTAGAGGAAGAGATTAAGGCGTAAATTATGGAAAGGAATATAGTCAGGCAAAATGTTCCGATCAGCCCCCTCGGGGTTTCTTAGGGGTTCATTCATCTTCAACGTAAGATATTTCATTTTTGCTTCGAGAAGACTGGCAGGCATCTTAGATTCTTTCCCCTGATCCTGCACATGCCAATTAGTTGCCATCACCTTTTTTCCGCTCATTTTTTCGTATGGTAATTTTCTTTCATGCACTGCATCAGTGATCGAAGCTGCGGGCTTACATTTTTAAACAGTTGAGGCGAAGAAAAACTGTAAAGATATCTTTTAATTTCCTTTCTAAGCATTGGCTTAGAAATACTTGCCACTGAAATGAGCAGCATTTATGTGAAAGATTATGTGGAAGCGGTGGGCGTAATAACTGAGGCCATACTGAGGGAGAGTCACAACAGGGAGATTACTCTGTGCTGTCCTAATCATAAGAATTGATGCACAAAAGCTGTGATGTGCTAGGAAAAAAGTTTAAATCGTAGAAAAAGTTTAAATCGATATTGATAATTTGATAAGACCCTGAAAGTAAAACTTAGACGATGAGGTCATCAACTATTTTGAGTCTGTATTTCTCTCCCTGACTTCGCTCAATCATTTCTGTGTTTCGTCTGCAGAAAAGTAGAAGACGAAAATGGAATTTGTTTATTTGAAAATGCGA
Organism: Pomacea canaliculata; assembly: GCF_003073045.1. Lineage (NCBI taxonomy): Eukaryota > Metazoa > Mollusca > Gastropoda > Architaenioglossa > Ampullariidae > Pomacea > Pomacea canaliculata. The sequence goes on from NC_037591.1 coordinate 34,244,407, forward strand.
AGATGAATCCATCACATAATAAAAGTGTCAACATGACAAGTAAACCTAGTCAACCTATTAAAAATATTGTAACAATAATCTGGAAATCCTGTGTGTGGGTGTGTGTGGGAAGAGGGTTGCTTGCGTGTATACTTATCAATTTAATTGGATTTTATATATAAATGTATGTGTTTATGTGTGTGTGTGTGTGTGTGTGTGTGTGGGTGTGCAAGTGCTAGTATTCAGAATGGAAAAAGGTGTTTAATACTTATTGTTTCTTGTTATTGCTGCACATAATTTAAGTAGTGTGTTGTAGTATTCTGTAATACCATTATATATGTTATAAATGTTAAAAAATAAAACAAACCTGTTACAAAAGTGCACATGCTATAGCTTACTTCTGTTCAATATTATTTCCACAGATCGATGCTCAAACATTGCGCGATGTCATCATACAAGCATCACTCGAGGATATTTTGAGATGATTAACACTTACATGGCGCTGTTACTGCGCAACAAGAGAACTTGGATCTGTAAACATAAAAACATATTATTAAAAGGCATAAACTGTAAAAGCTTGTCAGCAAAATCGAAAAAAAAACCTACAGGGGTTCTAAGAATAATAAATGAAATAAATGAAAGTTTTGTATGAAAGTTTTGTACAGCGCATGCTCAGGCAGTGGAGTTTAATCCTCGTAGTCATACTTTTCTAGAATATTATTTACAATCTTGTGTTATTTATCCACTGCTATCTTCTCTCTTATCCACTCTCTGTCCAATGTAACAAAGCCACGTGCCTCCCAGTATATCGGGTAAGTCGAGTGACCAATTATACCGGGTGGTGAGGTACCCAGTTACACTCTTTTCTTTCTTCTTTCCTTCTTAGCCTGTAGCAGAGGGACGTTGTCCCAATGTGACAAGTCAAGCGGTTCCCAGACATTTTGGGCACTCGACATCTTGGAGACTCATCCCCGGTGCCGTGGGAGTTTCCCCTCTTATGTGCTTTTAAAAGTTTCCGTACATTAAAGTAGAGAAGAGCGGTGCCTACGTCTGTGCCAATGGACCGTAGCAAACAAAACTTGAATGGCACTGGACTCCTCGGGAGGAAACTTTATTACAGAGAGCAAAGCCCCGCATCCTCCGCCATCAGTATACAGCTCATCAAGCGTTCATTCGAGCAGCATGAAAAAATTCCCCTTTGACATTCCCCACCTGGCTTAGCAGCCCATAATGTATAGTTTGGCATTAATCTAATGACGGGGCGTACGGAGGCCGAGTCACTGGTTTGATCAGATAAGCGATACCTCCATAACCCCCGGTCAGTTGTACCCCTGAGGTAATCAGAGATACCCGAATTCTTTGATCGGTCGTGAATCAGCGCTGACATCCACACCAGTTCCCTGCTCCTACCACCACCAGCACCACCGCCAGCAACAGCCCCAGCACCACCACCACCACCACTACCACCACCGCCGCCTCCACCAGCCTTCAACTATCCCACGTTTCTTCGAGCGTTGAACGAGAGGAATTGTCTAATGGATGATTGAAGTCCACGGGGAGCAGAGTCCCTGCCTGTAATTGCGCCCCCTGTCCCATGAGGTAGGTGGCGCCTGTTCCGCAAAACAATACCGCTGTTGCATTTTTAATTCCGCTTTTCATCTCTTCTACATAGCATAAAACGACTGCTTTGTAAGCACTATTCATGTGGCAATGTCCAAGTGTGTGTTCCAAATGCTTGGATCACAGTCGTCGACATATTGGACAATGCTTTTGCCCAAACCTTTATTTCGGTTAGTCTAGAAGGTAAAGTGCACTCTGGACATTCACCCCGGTCGTTGGTTTTGGCCACAATGGATCACTTCATATCCCTGAAAACTCTCTGTGGGGATATCTAATAGAATGGCATCTCGGATTCTGAAGTCCGGCAGCTTGTTGTCGATGGCTCTGGATGGCACACAGGCTGGAGCGAGAAGTGGGGAAGAGAAAGAATGAGAGAGAAAAAAAGCCGGTTCTGCTCGTGAGTAGCTCGACAGCTTTTGCAAATAAAAATATAAGGAATGATTCTTTTTAATTCTTAACTTGCGGTTGAAACACGTTTTTTAAACTATTGATGAGTGTTGCGTGTGGACTGAATAGTTCCAATCTTAAATAAAAAAAACAAAAGCGCTTACAAACACACACACACATGCATAAACATCAGTCTTCAAAAAACAAACAAATAAGCAAAAAAATGTCCCGAATAGTCTAGCCGGCATTCTTCAGCCATCAAAACACGAACACAACTTGCTCAAAAACTTAAAACTGTATTTTCAATCCTCGAGCTCCGAGGGAAAGGATCAAAAGCTTCTCTCTAAGCAACGGAGTCCTCATCCAAATGTTAGAAATGAACATTGTCAAGTGAACACCAGGGTGACTCGCCATCTCTGATCATAATCTCTAGCCTCAAATCATCTCGACCCTGAACTTCTTGCCTGGTCCCTGGCGGTTCTTCTTTGATGATAATATGCGTGTATGTCTGCGTGCATGTGTGTATGTAATAGAGCAAGAGAGAGTAGAAAGAGTTTGTTTAAAGTATTTGTGATCATAAATGTACATTTTATTTATTTACATCCTAGCGTAGAAAGAGCCTTGATCATGTACAGATACAATTACTAAAATGTGTATAAGCAATTTGATGAGATTTACATACCAGCAGGTAAAAAATAATCTTAACACATGTGGAGGCTAATAAATGACTCGACAAGGTTCAAGATGAAAGACAACTCTGTAAGACTGCCAACAATTTCGTTTATAATAAAAAAAGCAACATTACCACAAAGGAAGCCCAAAGGAGGGAAAAAAAAACCTCCTTCTTATGCTGTCTTATATGTCCATTCGTTTTGTGATGGATAGAAACTTCATCAGACTAGCTGTCTAACCTGGTCTTTTCTCTGAGATCCTAATGATACAGCAGGCTCAGAGCGACTCACACACACATGAGGTGAAGGAAACCTTAAGGTCTGTGTGAATACCATCTTGTCTTCATCTTCCTTTTCAAGCGCTTGTCACCAACACTGTGATAAAGAGCTCTGAGTTCAAATCTCGTCTCAGGCATGCTAGGAATTTTTTCCTCTGCAAGTGACACTTGTTTACAAGACCGGTCGCCCTAGCTGAACTTTCTGGGTGCGTGTGTGTGTTTTTCTGGTGTGTTCATGCGTGCATGAATAATATCCACCCGGAAAGATGTGTAAATGTTTTGATGTAATCAATGAAATTAAATTTAGCAATACATTTTAATTTTCTATAGGATTGTCATTTTTCTGCTCCCTTGCAGTCTTCTTTCATTATTTCTCCAAGGATCTGCGGGCAAATCAAGAAGAGTGCTGCACTTCCTTCAGCATCCAAACTACAGACAGCTATTGATCACGAAGGGTGGGAGTGAAACATCAGGGTGTTCTAAGGTATTACCCTTGAGAGCTTAACCAAAGTCACTGATCCCGGCTAATGATATGCAAGAGAAGGTCGATGGACACGTGGAGGGAGCGGCAGGGATAAGCACACTTTAACTGCCAGCTAAGCCGCCATTGATCCAGTCGCCAAGAAAGCTCATCGATTAACATCACCAGGGACTTTGTTTTCTGCCAGTGATTTCCGAGCTCAATTTGACTTCGCCTCATCTTGACCAGTCCTCAGCATGGATTGACTGCCATCCCAGTGATGGCTCAGGATGGACAAAGAAAGCAGAGAGCGATATTTTATTCACGAGAAAGGTTGTGAGCGTGTGTACGTACCTGATAGAGTGCGTGCTTGTGTGTGTGTGTGTGTGATGGACATGGTGAGCAACAAATATTTAACTACTGTGGATAATACTGTCAACACAGACTTATACACCCTCGTGCCTACATTCGTAAAGTCCAAAAGTATGTGTAGATACAAGGAGAGAAAGATAGAAAAAAACACAAAAACTTTATAAATTAAAACTGTATTGTCAATAAAATTAGGAAAAAAAAACGGGAACATGGGAGGGTGGTACTACAAAAAGATTTATTAAAAATGAGAATATGACATATTCCCATGTGCAACAAAATAAGCAGAAACTTTCAAATTTTATGAACAAGTATAATTATAATTTTAAAAAATAGGGTTCAATGGTCAAAACTAGTGCGAGAGAAAGGGTTCACTTCTCTAACCCGACCACCATACTAATGTATACAATATCATCCAAACATTTATACATTGCACGAAATATTCACTGAGAAGCTGGGAAGTGCTTCATGAAGATTCTTGGACAAGCATCCATCAATACTTATTGCGGGTATGTCACAAGCACTGCTTACACCCTGTCTTGCTCCATCCAGTTGTCATGTTGCTGAGTTTGAAAACATTGATTTGCCTTCTGCATGGAATGCGAAAATATTAATTTAGGGAAATAGTGGAAAATAAGGAACTCTAGAAAAAACGATTTCTAGTAGTCAGCCTCCCTCTCTCTCTCTCTCTTTGTCTATTTAGCTATCAATCATGCTCTCTCTATATATATATCTCATTCCTTTTTTTATATTTGCTATAACTGTATTGTATTTTGTCATTTTGATTCTGGCAGCTAAGATGATATAAAAGCCGACTTTCATTCTAGGTTAAAAATACGTCTGATGCCTAGTGTGAAGATGTTAGGAAAGGCGAATGGGCAAAAATATAGAACTAATTCCAGACACAATTATTCCTTTACCCTTTGTCCTTTAGCCTTTCACTCACCAGCAACCACAGAAAGGCAGAGATGAAGGACGAGGAGCGGATCGACAGACATGTTGATGAATAGACTGACGTATGAATAAATAGAAGACCAGCGTGACGCCTGACTGTCGGACAGGCATGTGAAGGATGTAATGGCATCAGGAACACACTTTTTTCCCCCAAAATGGAGCCTTACTGACTGATAGTCATAATTCTTTGCACGGGGATGTCCTAGCTCTCCCGTGATCCCTGCATTTGTTAATATCAAAGAATCACACAATAAATGCTCCCTTGGGGCAGATAGGAAACAGCCATGACAGGCTTACTAATTATAGTTTAAATTATTAATCGATTTTGTTTTCATTGTCCTGTCCACCCCTACCCTCCAAAAAAAGAGAAACTTTTAAAAAAATAATTCAGTTTATCGCTGTTGGTAAATATGGTTTTTTTTTCACTTGTAGGTCTATAAGAATTTCTAATCAGATATTTAACACAAAAAACTTATATGATAGATACTTTATTTGGAACGAGGTTGTCATTGTAAAAAAAAAAAAACTTTGTGAAAGCTGTGAATAACTTCAACTGTATGCATCGATGTCAAAGGTCATAAACAGAAAGATGTGCGTGACTATGTAGGTAAACATGGAAGTAGAAAAGTCATACACAGTGATGGGCAAGACTCGGGACCATCTGTGTTTTCCACACAGAATGTTTTCGGGGACAGGCAAGCCTCACACAGAAACTTTTCGTGACCAAGCAGGCTGGTAAGAGCTGTGCCCATGGCTAGTCAAGTTTTCCGCAAGATCTTTCGTCTGGCGACCGGAAGGCGACGTTGAAATGACAGTAATTCATGCGTCGGGACGAGGCTCAAATGGATCATGTTCGCAACCCTCACGGGGGGAGGGTAAGGGGGATGAGGAGGCATGACCACCTCATCCCACCTCTGTCTTTAGTCTCAGTCACATGACCATAAATACTTACGAGTATGCCTTCTGAATCGAGAGAAGAGAGGACCGGAAGGAGCAGAATGGAGCGAAAGAAATTACGCCTGGCGAGAAATGTTGGGCAGCAAAGCACATCCAATTGTGCACGTGTTATTGGCCTGTCGCAAAACTGAGTCAGTAAATCAACTCAGGACCCCGGCAGTCGTGAGTAGTGTGTCCGGGGGATGTGGCCGGTACTTGATCCCTCACCATGCACGCTCCTGTTACCCTCCTTCTTGTCCTCCGTCCGGAGGCGCTTCTAGAACTTGGTGTGGCGAGGATTTGACGAGAAATACAATGATACTCGGTTATGTCCTTTGGAAGGCAACGGCAGGTCCAGAAGGATGAGAAGATGGTAAAAAGGAGTCCGATGACTGAATCAGTGCCACAGACTCCTGTTGCTGATGGCGGTAAAGGGCAAGGATAGGGGGAGGTGGAGGGTAAGTGGAAATCGCTTTGTTTTTATTTTTAGGTTTTCTCCCTTTCCCTTTCAATGAGGATTTGACTATTAACTCCGATCTGTTGCTGTCCTCAGTCCTCATCTACACAAGTCGTTGATTGTCTGGTCAAGACCCTTCCAGCCGCTGCCTTACCCGACCACAGTATCCACTACCTTCCCTCCTCATCCCCAACTTGTTTGGAGTCGTCATTCGAGGACCGGGGAAATTAATGATGCCCGGATTGCACCAGGACAGGATGAACAACCGATACAGTCCTTGAATTCATCAGCGCCCGGCACTTTCGTGTGAACAAGCTTCTTTTGTCATTGCTGCCGGCGTGTGTTGTCAAACATCTTCACAGAGCTTGTAAGGGGAACTTGTAAACAAGCAGCTTTTACTCAAATTACTTTCACTACAGTTGCCCTACAGCTAATTATGTCAGAGTCCCCCTCTTCTTATACACACACACGCGTGTAAAGACGAAAGCACAGTATGGAGTACATATAGTATATACTGACATAACAACATAGTACAGTTCCTGAATAATAAATATTTTTAATCCCATTCAGAAATCGCACTTTCTAACCTCGTCTACCAGTCAGCCAGCCATTACATAGCTGTTCCAAGCACTGATAAGAGTAACAGCCAAAGGTTATGCAAACAACAAAATAGTTATCACACAAAATATGTATCGCAGAGTAACATGCACCGAAGCAGGGTAAAGATATTCAAGTTCCGCCCAGACTTGTCAGAGAAAAGAGTTCGGTGAGGTCAAATGTAAGCTGTGCTAGAGCCTTTCATTTCTCAGGGGCCTCCGCCATTATTGATTGTGTGTCACGACGACAGCTGAACTTCTTTTCTCGTCAGCATTTTCGTTAAAGCAGTCGTCTTCACTGCAAGAATAATAAAGTTTGATAAAGTCTGAGATTATTCTTCAGAATAAAGACGTGTCCTCCCTGTCTGACGGCATCCAGTGCCCGTCCATCTGCATCCTCGCACGAAGCTGACCGTGTTTCCGTTTGGTCACGTGACCTCCCCTTCTCTTTTTTTCCCCCAGACGACGTCATCACTCACATTTATCGATCGACAAACACATTTTATTCAATCTCTCAAAAGACTGCATCATCAATGAGAAAGTAAGAAAGAGAACTAGGTATTAAATGACTAGGCTTAACGAACACTCCTTGCCAAAGTGAAAAAAATTCAGAGTAGAGCAGCAAGGACATAGTTAAAGATCGTGAGAACAATGGCAGTCCTTCGAGACGGAGAAGCAGAGGAAGGAGAACGACAAGGCACACAAAAGATTGAAAGATATTGTTCCTAAGTGGAAAATTCTGTCGTTCAGCAAATCGCGGAGAAGGGGAGCCGAGATTGACGGAGAAGACTGGAGGCAGGGGATTTCCAGGTGTCCCATGGGAACTGAGATTGACGAGGAGACTGGAGGCAGGAGATTTCCAGATGTCCCAAATGACACCGGAACAGACAATGAGCGGGACACCATCCTGTCCATGAACAATGAACACCTGGCATAATCAGACCTGACACAGTCAACCATTTAGTTCTGTGTTAGACTAAATGGGGAGTTGGGGTGGATAGGTGACATTTCTCGTATTTCTTTGGACTGCAATACTTCCGAGAGTGATGAACAAGCAATAAAACGCTGTAAAGCCACCCTGAAGTCGAACTCCAGTCCTGCTAGCATCATGTCCTGTATCCCCCATCCACTACATCCAGCTGTTTTCATGCTAACTGGGGAATATAAATCCTAAGAAGGGTTATGTTCAACTCTTCCCATTATCGGGGGAAATAGTTTATTTTGCTGTCCCTTTATTGTCCTTCCTCCAACTTCCTTTCTACCCGCACTTCTTTTTTATTTGCATCGACATGTGCGTGCATTCACGCGCTCTGAGTGGCTCTTCAAAATGTTTTGTGTAGTCTCTGTTTTGTTCGGATCATCTCTATCACTCAGAGGCAGTCATGCGACAGCAACAGCCCTACAAATGTCTGGTTCTGATTGAAATGGCGTCCTGCTCCAACTTTGATACAAGCTAGGGAAGCTAGGACAAACCTGTTTTTCTTTGCCTTGCTCCTGCAATCATCACGGACAATCCTCAGAATTGCAGGATTTACTTCCAAAAACATATTTGTTTAATCTGTGAGTGATTATTTAAAGAAGTTTTGTCCCTTCCAGGATTAAAATTTTTTGAAAGTAATACAAGTCGATCATCCTAAGGGTAAACATCATAAGGCCTCGGGAAGAAACATTCTGTAAAGCTTCTTCAGTAAGACATATAAAAGTAATGATTAATCATATGTTCATTTTTGGAAAGCTTTTGTGTCTACCAAGATGTCCTCCCAGTCCCCAAGCATCGTCTCAGCAGTCTAGAACACTAGACTCATGGAAACTCTTCAAGACTGACCAGCCAAGTTTTTCTTTTGTCAGACAGGCCTCTGCAGCCTTTCATGTTCCCCCAATGCTGCTTCATCACTGGTCACATCGGTCCTACCGTCTTCAGACAAGATGGCAGACTAATTTCCCGTGATGCAAAAGTCTCCTGGGAAACGTTTCAGCGCCCGAGGTAAGGGATGGGACTCTCGCGAGGTTTCGCGCGAACGACCGTGATTAACAAAGAGAAATAGAATCTGGAGACAGACCGGACTGGTAAGCCAAGATGTATACTACAAGCAAATTCATCATAACCTGCTCTTCGTGAAACTCTCTGGCCCGCATTTTAATAATGCTTTGTAGTCTCTTACATTACAAATTTCTAAAAGAAAAAGTTGGTTCTGAAAAGAAGTATTATATTTAATGGGTGGCCACTAACTGTTACTAAATATATTTTGGAGTAAACTCTCCAACAAATAGAAATGATAGTCATGATGACGACGAAGAATTCCAAAATAACCGCAACCTTTTCAAAGTATGTTTACCTGGAACGAACAAATTGTCATTTTTTATTACAAAACAACATATACAGAGACCAGGTTGACAGATAAAGAACACTTAGAGAGGGTCCATTGTGGCGAGAAGAAAATTCAAGAAGGTTTGGGTGGAGGATCAAAGAAAATAACCAGCAGACAGAAAAGAAGAAAAAACCAGAATAATAATAAAAAACGACTTCACACGTGTGAAGGTAATAAAATCAAATTTCTCCCTTCCTCTCATTTCTCCTTTCACTTTTACCTGATCATAAGGAACAAATCATCCTGATTTCCTTTCATGGTTGCAGTAATTAAGAGTAAAATGTGTGCACGGTGTTTGGGCACCATCTGCAAGCATCCGGGAGAGAATTCAAATCCATCAACAGATAAATATCAAGGCAAGGGTCCTGTAGTTTAGTACAATAGTTGTGTTACCCAGCATTCCACTAATCTCAGCAATGCTGTCCTACGACTCCCAGGGGCGAGAAATGCCACAGGCTGTGGTCGGATAACACTATTATCTGTTAACTATTATCCAATGGCTTTTCACAAAGTCTGGTCCTTACACTCCTCCCTCTATAGCATTAGACGCGCGCGGGCTCACATGCACACATCACATCACATCGCACAAGGATTAAAGAGAGACTTGCCGAACAAATAATTCGCGAATGTAGAAAAACTGAAAATTGCCCACAGTACTCTAATTTGATGTTTGTGAACATCTGGTTGAATCCGCATTTTGACTATAAACGCCTGAGAACAACCCCATGCACATAAACTGGTCAACATCGGTAAGTCACGTGTCACGTGTCAGCATGGCCTACACATACCCACGTACAATCGTGACGTAGTATTGGTGACCTCTTGATGTGCATGAAGCTTGTAGGCGTGTATCTCAAGAACAGAAAAGGTCAATTCACCTAGATTTGGGAAAAATGTTAATTGCAGTGAGATTTACCCAGTCATTAGAAAAACTAGCCATTTAAAAGTTGAGTTGAGAAATCACAGCATTAAGATGAAGATAGAAATTGTAGGTCATATCATACCTTACTATTCGAATACTACTCATATAACCCCTTATATTTAGGCGTATCTGACCTCTGCATTACAATAGACACACAAACAATTTGTCGCCATTAGTACACTGTCTTGATATTCGTCCTACTAATTTCGCACACATGAGGATCTTACTCTGTATCTACTGGAATGTTTGCTGAGGATTTGTGGCAAAGATTAGTAAGCGGAAGAGTAAAAAGAAAAATAACAAGACATGTTATTGCCACACAATCTCCATTGACTAAACTCTACCATCTGTGTGTCAGAGAAAGAAATAGAGAGCAAGAGGGGTGGGTGTGGGTCATTTGGGGTCACAGAAGGAACAACTATAGAAGACACATTGTCAATAGTGCTACACAGAGCAGCATGCTCCAGTTGTATCTCAGGTATGCATCACAAGGATGCCTGCCATATGTGCGAAGGAAATGATGTGAAAAGAGAGGGAAGCACTTGAGGGATGGAGCACTCGTGAAGGCGATGAATAGCTGACGACAAGTGAGGGCGTCCTGCCATCCAATGGGACGCGCTGGGAGCGTCGCACAGTCTGGCCACTCGGCCAATTTCATCTCAAACACGGGTTTCATCTGAAAGAAAAATGCCCCTGGATGATGAGAAACTGGCCTCAAAAGAATATTCTAGAATTCATTTTAATCATACAGTTTCCGACTGAAGTTTGTCCTCTGCCTCAGTGAGCGTAACTGTAGTCTGTTATCAAACAGGGAAACCATACTTGAGGGTTTCTAATTATTTTCTCTTCTTTTTTGTTGTTTTTGGGGGTGTTTACATGTAACTCAGGCAAATTAAAGATTAATATTTTTAATATAAATATAGCTATATATTTTAAAGTTAATATTCGTAAAAAAAATTAGAAGGGTGCCAACATTGTTTTAATGATTTTGTGCAGCCCTTGAATTTTTTAATGTAGGTTTTCTTTTAATTCTTGCCAAAATGAAGTCGGTGATTGTGAGATAAGGTCACTTGACTTGAATCATGTGTGCACTTAGTTGACCTCTTGTTGATAGAACGTGTTGACAATAACCAGTTGGTATTTTGCGCACTAGCTTTCATAAGATGTTTCTCCTTGTAGCTGCTTTCTGTGGTCTTGTCAATGTGGGAACCGAGGTAAGATGGTGCACACTGGAAATCACAGTTTGGACAAATGTCAGGTAGTATAATATTTCACATTTATTTCTTTTTTTTCCACACATGCTCTCGCGAAAGATAGAAGAAAAAAGCGTGTTGTCTCTCGACGAAAGGCTCGACCGTTTCATGTTCCAGAGCCATGCATGAAGACCGGGATGAAATGTGTGGTCGAGTGATTCAAAGAGACAAGATTTCGGTGTCTTTGTTCTCTTCGTGGAGCCACGGTGTCGGGGGAATTCTCTAGAAAACGGAAACACCTCGTGCTTGGTGCCAGCCACAGGCCTGGAGACGCAGCTTGCGTCACTAACGGATGGTTTATGAGCATGAACAGGATGCTCCAAGTCAAGGGGCAAGAAAAACTTGGGGTCGTTTACTGCGCCTAACTCTGCTTTTAACACAGCACCAACCCTAAAAAGGTTTTGTGTCGCCATTTTGCTCACCGTTATTCACTCAAAGATCGAGCCTTTGTGTCGTTGGCTTGGGGCTAGTGGACAGGTGAAGATAGAGAGGTTGTCACAGACCACTGAGCTGAATGATGTTTATCTAGTCATTATACTGACTAGATACCTATCGTTTTCCTCAAACATGAACTACACGGAACTAAATAGTTTGACATTAGTGAAATAATTTTTTTTTCAATTATTTTAAGTAATTTTTTGTTTTTCTGATGTGGAAAGCGTTTTTATCATGATCACCATTCTTAGACTTATTTATCCATGTGCAGGAATAGTTTCCATTGACTGAACTACGCTGCTTTCTAGAAGCTTCTTACATGTCATAATCGATGAACACTTACAAAAATAATTTTGTCGCGATTTTTGTAACTATTTCTGAGGGTTCAAGATCCCCTACCCAAATATACTAGAGTTTGAACATAAAATAAACAACACATGTGAGTCGTGACTCTTTGCTATTTTCGTCACTGTTACAATCCCTGGGATGCACATGACAGCTCAGGTTATATTGTGGAGACATGATCCCACCCTATCTATAGACATCACAAACACCATAACCGACGGTAAAGTCTCGGTGACACAACTTTATTTAGTATTGCGAGATCACACCGCCCCTCCACGATTATTTCTGGACTTTCCCCACACCAGGCCGGTCTTGTAATTCCTTGCTCAGAAAAACTTCGCTTCTGTCTTCAGCAAGGTTAAACATGAACGAAGAAAAGACACGCAAGCCTTGACGTGAATGGCGAGGATGGCTTAAACTCAGCATGCGCATGCGTGCAAGATGCTTCCGGAAACTTCACGGGAACGCTTGACAGAGTGACAGCACAACACACTTAGAAGTGGTTTCTCGCTTGAAATCACTTCGGCTAATCCTTGACAAAGCATGCAGCGGGGAGAAAAATAGAAAAAATAAAAATGAAAATAAAAAAAACCACCGCAGCCTGCAATTTTGCAGAACAAATGACTGACTTGCTGTAGCGACGCAGGCTCTCGGTGCAAATGAACCAGAAATTTTCGAGCGAAGATGTGTGGGGCGACAGCACAGAAGAGAAATATTGCCGCCAACAATTCTTTCCACTGTCTTCCGATTTTTTATGGCTTGCCCTTACATCTTCTTTCTATCTCGACCCACCCTCTCTCTCGTCTTGTGTTTCTCTCTCTCTGTGTTTCAATTGTCTTTAGATTTTTTTATGGCTTCTGTCCATGCATCTTCTTTCTTTCTCCTCCCTATCTCTGGTTCTCTTCCTCACACGCTTGTTTTGTTGCTTTCTCTCTCTCTTCAACCTTTGTTTTTAGTATGACTAGTCGAGCTGCTAGTATTATTTGAAAATGACTACACCCCCACACACACATTTTTTTTAAATGGAGGGTGGTCGTGACTCAATGTCTTTCTCGACATTTTCACAATACCTTTTATCTGAAACAACTTTTATCTCTCTCTTTCCCTCTCTCTCGCACACACACACACAAACATACACACGCACGCACACACCTTCTCTCATCCTCTTCCCTCTCCCCATCCTCTCCCCCGCCCCCACCCAACGTCCATATCCGTCACATTTTCTGCTTCTGTCAAGCTCTCGTGCCCTCGCCCAGTAAGTAAATAAACAACGGAATTGTCTGTCTGTCTCCTTCACTCACAATCCCACTTACGACGACGCAGTCCATCACAGGAAATCCCACTTAAGACGACGTAGCGACGACCCAACACGTCAACACCACGTGACGCCGGCACCCGCTCACCCACCTCCTCGTCAGTACCCCGGGTACCTGCTTCCCACCCGCTGGAGCCCCGCAGCCGGCTTTTCATATCTCGCGAACTCTCGAACCATTTCTCGTGTCTGCAGACCTCTCAGACTCTTGTCACGCAGCGGCAACTATTTTTTCCAGTCGCGTGCGTTGGGAAAGCGCGTGGGTGGATGTCTCATGCACTATTTGTGAACTTATCAAGATTCACTCTTTTAACCATTTTAGCAGTTCTTTCTTGTTATTTCTTCCCTCCCCCTCCCCACTAATTCTAATGTTATTTCCAGAACGGGCAAGAGCCGTAATCAACATGTAAACACGAAGAAAAGATCCACCTCCTCGAAACATCTCGATTTTCGTCATGACAGAAAGAGAACACCTCATTCGTTTCTGCGGACTTTATTCAGTTAAAGTACACGCAACCCGTAAAAGTTATTTTCTTTTCATACAAATGATGGACATCGGGATCGAGAGAGCTGGTGGAAGATTGTTAACAAAAACAATCTGCCAAGGAAAAGATAACTTACTCGACATTTCGAGCAAACCAAAATATATGGGTAAAAACAACAACCATTATCCCACATTGCTGTTTTTACGCCGTCGTTGATGTCTAACTTTGTAACCAATTTTGTTTTTTTAACCATGGTGTTCTCTTAGAAAAGAAAATGGATATGTCGACTGATCCAGTCTCTGCTGCTTTATCAGTCATCTCCAGCACGCGCAACGATTCTACTGGAAAAAAAATCCAGCCACTTCAGGAAAAATAGTTAAAGAAACCCCACGCTCGCCTCGTTTTCAATTGTATGTAGTTAGTATACCTCCTTCATCCCATTTCGTCTACAGCGGAAATAAGTTCGCGAAGATTGATGTGGTTCTGCCTCCTCCGAAAGATGTCGAGTTAGTCCAATAATGTTTGAAGTCGTTGGCCATGTTGGCGCTCTTCCCGCCTCTTTCTAGAAGTTTCTAAGAAGAAAGAATTTTAAACAAGACCCATCCATCGCTTGTACTGTTGCCTTGTAATGGCAACGGTTCTCGTTTATCAAAGCAACGAGCTAAAGGCTTCCTCCATCAGCAACACCGCCAGCAAGGACTCTGAATTCAGAGGACTTGGATATTCCGTCTCACGTGCGCACCTTTCCGCGCGTGCCTTTGTGTCACCAGGCTGGGACTAGGGACAGAAACATGTCGCACGGCATGCGATGTAATAGAAGAGCTCGGCGAGTTCAAAGCTGGCTGAAAAGAAAGATAACTGTCTCTCGTCTGGAGAGGGACCGAAAAAAAGAACCTTGCTTTTCCGTCTCCTTGTTGTTAATGGTGTCTGCATGGGTTTCTTTGCAAGACCTCTCTCCATGCTCCTGTATATATGTCTTGTAATTGCACTTCTCCACGCTCGTCCTTTCCCTGTAAGTCTTGTCCGAGTTCCGACTTTCAGATCATTCTTCTTCTGGTGCCTTGAGGTGTTAGAGAGTCGCCACTTCGAAATTTATTGTACAAAGCATTTTTACATTACTGAAATGTTTTTAAGTTTTCAGAGAATGTTGTATGTCCTTATTCTGACCCTCTAAAATTCGTCTGATTCCTTGTCTTGTTTTTATTTACGATATGAAGATAAGGTGGAGAAGTAAAGGTCCCATTTTGAAGAAGCAATGGATAGTAAAGTGTTAGTGGCTCGACGTGTCAAAAAGACAGACTGTGGAAGGCATAGCTCCAAGTTTACATTCCATCCTCTGTAAAAGAGTTTACAGTTTACTTTTCCTACTCCCTTGATAAAGCAAGTACTGATTAATATCAATATCTTTACCTTGACATCAAATGCTATTGCACACCTAGTGGAATGGTGGGTAAAATCAGTTTTCGCATCAAAACATGGCGAGCCTCGATCACTGCTTTCTTACTCCAAGCTCCAAGTCTCTGAGACAAATTCTGGAAAGAAAGCATCCTATTTCATTCATCAACCAGCTTTTAGCTGCTACCTTCGAAAACAGGCTTAATTATCTAACATAGGCTACAGAAAAGCATCTCCGGCAAAGTTCTTTGAAACTTTACTTCTCTGCAACTTCTATATATCATCCGATTTTCTACATGTTGTCGCCAGAAACGTTTCGCCATGATCCACTTCTTGGATTTATTTGTCCATGCGCCGCCACTGACAGGCTTCGTGGCCTTTAGACGACCTGCGGTGTCGCCGAAGGAGCATTCCAGAGGTTTCTTAAACATATCATAGTCAAAGCTGGTGGCGTCACCAACCTCCGGAATAAGATCCGGATGTATCACCCGATGTCCTTTAGACTGTCCAACAAAAGATTTTCTGGTTTTATTGTTCAAAATGTGTGTCTCGTGGTGGCTGACCAGACTACCCTGGTATTGCAGTCTGAGGTCAGTGTCATCCAAAGTGCATTTAACCAGCACCTTTGGGCATCCAGTGATGATGATGATGCCTCGTTGTTAAGGAAGGTATACATTTCTTTTAATTTGTCATTTTTCTTTGTTTCTTTCTTTTGAACAAATGCGCGAGGACACACACATACACACACACATGGGTGTAAACACACACCCGTACTCACGTACGGACACTCTCTCTCTCTCACATATACAGACGAAGGAAAAAACAAAACTAAGATAAAAAAAAGGATACAATTAATTTGTCCTTTCTGCACAAACCGAGAAAACTGTAAAAGAGGTCAAGCCAGACTGACCTTTTTTAGGAAGATAAATATCTTCATGATAAGAAATGGGTTTTCTCTTCTTTGGGTGTCAGAATGAAGGGGTATCACATTCAAACAGAGTTAAATAACGAAAAGAAACAGCGAGCCAGCACGATATTAATGTCACAAAGAATTTAGCTGCAGGCACAGAAATGCTCTCATTCATTAAAGATTACAGTTGCTGAGAAAAATTAGTGACAATACTCCTTTGTGTTGCCTTTGTCTGGGGATTAAAGGAAACTTCAAAAAAAAGCAAATAAAGTTTTCAAGATTCAAATTAACTTTGAGAAGTAAAGACTAAATGTTTGTCGATGTTTCATCATTCGTTTACACCAAACCTACCGTTATATACAGTATATGAATACTTTTTTTGAAATGAGGAAACAGGTTCTTAATATTTTAAAATAAAGAAAAAGGTTCTAATTAAAGACGATAATTAGTTTTCTATGTTTATGTTTGAAATAACATTTGAATTTTTATTAAAATTTGATATTTGTTTTCTTTGGTCTAATACGCACCTAATCTTGTATTAATTTATAAAAATCGTTTATTAATAAATTTTTCTAATTGGAAATGTCATTTTAATTGTGAACAACATTTCCTGAATGTCAGAGACAGTACAGTGTCTTACTTGTGTCCAGACGAGACTGACAATGTTTTAATTCAGGTCACCGACTCCTAGGACTGATTTCAAACCAGGTTACCCACTTATAAATCCCATTAAAATCAAATACAATTTAGGTTTCCTGTTAACAGAAGTTCGGACTTTTTGTTTTTTTGCTGAAGTTCTGTCTGTTCATTTCTCCCGTTGAATACAACGGAGAGGCTTAATATTTAATTCATATTGACCTTTGCCAAAGAAAACTATGTCAACGCCCCAGTCACTAAAACAGTTCAGTGGAATAATCTGAACATTTCGATTTTAGAGTGTATGAAAATAAATAATAATTTATTGAGAAGTGTGTGTGTGCTGGAAACAGTGCTGCTGTGATTCTTTATCACACATCTCTTACTGTTTTGGTTTCTCTGTGACTGGTGTCGCCAATACAGTGAGGATTAGCTGTCCTGGGTTCAAATCTCGTCTCGAGCACATTATTCTTTCTTTGTATGTGGCATCTGTTCACATGGTTCACTGAGTTACCCTGATATAATCTTAGTTGCTGGGTCGGTGTAAAACACCAATTCCACCCTCTGATGGAGCTTGTTTTCTAAATTCAAGATTTCGTCTCCTGTGTGAAGTCTATGTTCTGAAAGTTGTTTTTTTTTCTCTCTCTCTCTCTCTGAACTCTCCTATTTACTCCCTTCGTCCTTCTTTTCATGCTTCTCATGTTCTCTCGCTCGCTTACGCCCTGCAATGGCAAGAGTGGATAAAATTACCTTGTGCTTTTTTTTCACAAACCAAGACAACAAAGTTGAAAAAAGTCCTTTTCAGGAAGATGAATCTCTTTGTGATAAAACACGGAGTCTTCCTTTCAATAAGGGTACAAGGGTGAAGAATCATCTCTTTCAAACGAAATTACAGAACGAAATAAAATAGCGAACTATCTCGATATTAGTGTCACAAAGGATTTAGCCAAAGGCATGCAAATGTATATATGGCCTCATTCATTAACTATTAGAGCTCGTGAAAAATTGTGGAACAAATGATTATGTCTTCTTTGCCTTTGTTCTAATCCGTTACTACTTGCTCTTCATGAAATAACTACGCAGAACAAATTGCAGCACATATCTTGTTCTCAGCACAGACATGGACTATATTTTAATTTGACCGAACATCCTAGGAGAGAAAAATATTCACCAGGGATAGGGTTGCTGGGAGATGGGGAGAGGGTTCTAAGAGTTCTGTTATTGAAGCACTGAAGGCTGAGTGGACGTGTAATCAATGGTCGACTGAATATAGGTTTGTAGAACAGTTTCCGAGAGAGAGGACTTAAAAAAGGTTTAATTCTCGAGAGGAGATAGGTTTCTGTGCTATATCTTAGATTATTGCTACATCAGGTTGGGACCAAGACAAATTGTTATCAATCCCTTCTGTCGTGTTGTTATAAGCATAACTTTAGAGGTTGAGTGCCATGTGGTGTAGTTCAGTCCAGGACCAGCTCATTAGCACTCTTGTAGGAGTGTTTGTGACATGCATGTCTTGTTGTCGGCAAGCATTTCACGTGAGTGGGAGGTATGAAGGGGAGGGTCGTTTCTGTAGAGAATAGACGAGGACATAAGACTAATCCAACAGGAATACCAAACTGCCCTTCAATAAGGTCCTACATTTAGTCTTAACACGACTCTCAGAGTTCTGCTCGAGAGAAAGGACTTAAGGAAATGGATGGAGCGGAGAGCAGCGAACGACAAGGAGGGAGAGAGAAAGACTAAGTAGCGAGAGAGGTGTTGCCATGTTTAACGTCCTCTTTAAATCCAATTGAGAGTCTGTTTATTCCTTCAATCATTACTCTTTTGGAAAGGTCTCGCAAAATCGCATAGCTGAACCCAATTACACAAAAGTACTAATAAAAATTAATATAATTCCATATAATGTAATATAGAAGTTGCACAAGAAACGAGGGACAGAACGTCAATAGAACAAAGCAACGAACAGTCCACGCACTGAAGCTTAAGATGACCTTTAACCTTTATCCTTTATCTCCTTGTCATTCTGCTGTCCCTTATCCTTGCATTCCATAACGCTGGGGTTCTTAAATTCCAAAACTGCCTAAAAGGGTTGTGTCTTTTTTTTAAATTCCTAGTCACCCTGCATTTGTCCGCTCAAAGCTCTTCATGCCATCCATTTCACAACAAACGAGCAGAGACATATAATGGGGGCTCGTGATGCGGGTAGCAGGTTATTAACAGAAATAATGTACCCCTCGGCAGCTCACTAACACGACTTTTATCTCATAATGCAGATGTGGAATCTTAGAGTGCAGGTCATGTACTGCTAAACCTTTCAAAGAATACAGTAAAAAAGAAGAATAAACTAAAATGGACAGTGTTGCAGTCAGTATGCAATGAATAAATAAATCAAGTAAACCCCTAAATTGATATATTACAAAAATATTGAAAATTAACTTCACAGGCTTACAAATCGCTCTCAAATATATTAAAACAAATACACTATTTATCCTGTAGTCTTCCCAACTCATACCATTGTCTGTAAAGAAACTGCTGAATATATCTGACATGTAAATCGTCGGAGAGGAAGTTTGGGTGGGTAGGGTGTTATTTTTGAAGGTACACGTAACAATGCATAATGTTCGACATCAGCAGATTGAATTGAATGGGCTTCGGAAGTGAGCTTTTCTTGCCAAAAATTAAGAGCTTTTGTGCTGAAAAAAAGCTCATGGAGATTTTAACATCAGGTGATTACCCTTGAGCCGACACAGCGCTGCAAGAGTAAAAAGATAAATACCGGGTGTAGAGGGAGGGGCCAAGAACTACAACCCGAGCCTTAGCTCACGGACCGAGTGATCTCCCCTTGTCAGTTCTGTGGTCGCGAGGAACCTGCTATGCATGCTGCTCACGCTAATTGACCCTATTAGGTTCCACAATGGATTGCCAAGCAACCTGAAAGAAATCGCACATCTTTTTCCACCTCAGTCATTGAGTCTTCCCAAGGCAGCTTTCATGCTCCTCGTCCTCTACTGTCCATCCATCTAACGACTGCATAAAATGGAATGATGCAGATAACTTTACCAGGTTCACCGAGTTTCTGTCTTCACTGACCAAACACTAACAAGACGAGTAAAACTTCAAATTCTCAAGATTTTGGGGTAGGGTATGTTTTTTATTTATCACCAATAAGCCAGAGGGGGATGAAGGCCAACGACTTTTGTCGAAATCAAAGTACTGAAGTAACTAAGGAAGAAAGTTATGTCGACAATAAGACTTTCAATGCTGTTGGGTTTCAAGGGACTGGCCGAAACCTGACAGCTGACTACTTCCCAAGAGAGCAACTGTTTTTCTCCGCAGTCATCTGTCCGATCGTCCCTTCCTATGGTCCGTGTCCTCTTGTTCTGCCTCGCCCACATCGAGAATGCCGAAGACAAAGTGCTGAAGGTCTGGTCACCTAGGTGTCGATTCCTCGTTTTCAAATACTATCACGTGACCCAAGTCCAACGTTCGCTGCTTTTCTTGCCAGCATGACATAAGGAGAAGGGGTACCCTCCTGAAGATCTCACTACACAAATCAACAATAAAGATAAAATCAGCATGTTTTTATGTTGTAACTTATTGTGAGCTCCGAACAAACACAATTTAACCATGTTCCTATATATAAATAATCAAAGCCTTGACGTTTCTACTTATGAAAGCAATTATTCACACGAAAAGTGCAACCTTTTTAAAACTATACTTGCAGCCTAACGAAGCCAACAACATCACAAATCTTCCCAAAACATTTCACTTGGGAATCACAAGGTGTCATCCTGTCTATTGTCACGTGTCTGTAAAAGACGTATAATACTCGAAGCCAAATGTGCTGGACACTCCCGGGATTTGACCCCAGGTTAAAAATATGCTCCACATGGGTGTTCAGCTAATCGACGAAGTCTGGACAAACACTAAAAGTAATGGGAGGAGACAAGGAGGTCTAGTGGCTGGTGTGGCTCAACTGCAGTGGCCAAGATTTGGCACAAAAACACCATCGGAAGTACCGACTAAGCAACCCCCTTCTAGTTTTTACCTTGCCTTGAGGGTGTGAAACCTAGAGTCTGCAGTCTGACTTTTAAAAAAAAAAAAAAAAAAAAAAGAATTCAGACTTGGAGACCAAGTGCCCGAGGAAGTAACTTCCAGTTTTCTAAACAAGAAGACTGTTTAGTATGTACAGGTCATGGTCGAGATCCTGCTGGGCCACAAAGAAACCCTTCCGACAACAGCACAGTGGCGCGGTCCTGTTTGGTCTGGCACTTGGCACAATATTTTGACACCATTCTTTGGAGCCTCTTCAGGCGGCCATCGAGATGAGTAGAGAAGAATAGAAGTATAAAGAAGCAGACAGGCACTTACTGGTGGTCGCTGCTTTCTTGCAGTCTTGTAGCTTAGTGATGTACAGTTAAGCTCACCTTACAGATCATTGGGAAATGCAACAAAAGGTTTTTAGGTCCTTACTTGCAAAAACTGTCTAAAGACAGAGGGTAACAGGAGGAATATTCTCTGTTGTAAAATGATGGAACCGGCACAGTGCAATATAGTCAAAAGGTTTGAGTGCAAATTGTTCTACATCCATCAAGGACAGCCCAGAAGCTGCAGAAGTTGTGCAACGAAGCCTTTTGGCGGAAAGTTGCCACCGCTGCCAGAAATAAATGGCTGACGTCCGTGCTGCCGCATCCGGGGATCAAATCTCCGCGCATGCTCGCACGCCTACGCGCACGTCACAACCGTCCGAAGGCTTCATTTTTTACAAGTTACCTCCCTTCTCTTTCTCTACCACCACCACCACCCCTCTCTCTCACACACACACACACGCTTACTAAGGACATGACCTGGCGTGAAAATTTGTCTTCCGGCGCTGCTCATCTCGAACAAGGACTGTGACGGATGTATGAGCTACGGCTTCATTTGTGGCCCAGGTCTCTGGCAGTAAACATTCGTCTCCCGAGTCCCGGAGCAGGAGAGTGTGAACGAGGCAAGTCATGGAAGAAAGCTTTCCTACCAGACAACGCATGCGCAGACCAACAATGACGGCGGCTTGCGTCTTCAGACCTGAAAAAAAAATCTTCCGCCTGCAAAGGTCTACGAAGGACAATTCGTTATCACTAGAACTGCCTGTGAAAAATAGCCTGTGCTTGTTTGCAGGCATGAAAGAACGACTGACAGTTTCTCGGTCACTGAGTTCAAGAACCCAGAGCTGGAATTTTTACGCTCGGCTAAACTCTTGTCTAACCCACTTCTTTCATCCTCCGGCAAACTTCGAACTGATCAGTTGCAGGTCTTGAAGGACTAGTCATACTATGAAGCAGCACCTGCCTTCATAGACTAATGCTAGGTTCGTATTGAAATACCTGTGGACAGTTCAGGAAATGGGTGATTGTCAACCAGAGCAACGAATTGCACTGTTTTAATTTTAATTTGATGTTGGTATGTTTATTTGTTTGCTTGCTTGTTTGTTTGTACCCCAAAATGCAGATGTTCATGGAATCTCCCGTTATTTAACGAACAAGGATGCATCACAATTATCTCTATGTTATAGTGGTGAAAGAAATGCATATGGCGATAGAGATAAAACATAAAACCCTGTGACAACCTTGGGGATAAGCAGAACAGGCATGGGAAAGCAAAAACAAATGTGGAAAGTGGGCAACAGGGGCAACAGCAACCTGACACTAACACTCCATTGACAGACTCGAATAAGAATTTCTGCGCTAATTCAAAAATAATTTAATAATCAATTTAAAGAATTATACAAATTTTATTAAAGTGGGTTTTTTTCTTTTATGTTTTTTTCCTCATTTTTTTTCTATCTTGCATTCATTCCAGCTCTGTTCTTTCCTTCATCCATTCATTTTCTTTCTTTGTTTACTTCACCTACTTTGTTCTTTCGGGCTCAGCTGGTTCCACTTTCCTTGGCACAAATAATGAGTGTTTTGCATGGTAATTGTTCTCCTTCCACATCCTCCATTCTAAGCTGTTAATAGTTCAGCATTTTCATTTAATTCTTGTAACTTATTTTTTTTCTGCCAAACATCCAAACCTCACGACATCTTGATTGTACCATCTACCGTTTAATTTATTCAGCAACGAGCTACTTAAAATCAGAAAAATATTTTAAATATAAGCTGGCACTACTCCTGTGTTTTAAATTACCGAGTTCAAGGATAGGACAATCAATCATAGACTAGCTTATTGGAAGTATGATATGGCCAGACAGTCAACACGCACGAGTTGTAAAAATATGCCATATTCTGTCTTCCTTCAATCTTCCTCGCCAACCGAATTAAGGAAATCCTTCCTGCTTCAAAATAAAGTAAATTCTTGACAAGCTTTTCGGGCCAGACATAAGCGCATGACTTTTTGACATAAGAGAAGAGAAAACACAAGAATGTTGATGGAGGGGGAGGGAGGAAGTCGATGTAAAGAGATGCATCGCAAGATTTCCTAATTGGAAGCTGTCTGTCGGCCAGTCCGCTAACAAGCTTTTCCGTCTAAATGTGGACCCGTCTGTGGACGAATTTCGTTGTCTTTGGTGTGCAAGTCCGAACCTGAAATTAAATTAAACCTTCCTATGTCTGAAGTGGACTCGTCGTCTGGCCGGCCTGGTGGGATGCTGCATACGATTTGCGTTTTACTTCGTGGTAAATAGATTTTATTGTGCCTGCCCCTTCACCTGGCCAAACTTTCTTTCCCAGAGGTTATGCTGTCTGTCTGTCTGTCTGTCTGTCTGTCTGTCTGTCTGTCTGTCTGTCGGTGGTCTGTCTGTCTGTCTGTCTGTCTGTCTGTCTGTCTCTCTCTCGCTCGCTCTCTCTCTCTCATCGACACTACACTACCTCATTTCAATCAATCAATTAATCAGTCAATCAATCAATCGAATCCTTGGGAGTCAGGAGAAGGAGGTGGAATGAACCTCCTGTCACTAACCCAATAAAGTCGCTTCGTCTTCAACCCATTGCTATGGCAACACCGACACGTCAGGCGATCAGATGAAAATTTCAACCTCCTCATACTAAGATATTCGTGTCACTACAATACACGTCCTGTAAATATAAAATCCCTGGGCTGATCAGATTTCTAGTAAAACCGTGGATCAGACGAAGGAGAAAATGACAGGAAATGTCAAAGATGCTCTGGCAGCAGTCGCAGTAGTCTGAATGATGTTTGCTAGCAACTTTCATCGGAGTTAAGATGCAGACAATTATCTGTAACCTTCATGGAGTGGAGGCATACTACTGAGGTTTCTTGTCATTTTTTTTAAAGGAAGATTGTTATTTACTCTCATCGTTGTCAACAAGAAGATCCATCTTCTTCCTTTACACCTTTGTCGCCTTCGACCGCAAATTTTTTGTCTGCTTTACAGATAGTAACGCACCCGGGGTGTTTGACCAAGGGGTAGTGACCAAATATTTCATGTCGCCTGTAGTCTATTGTTTGTGAAGCCAGCTGTAAGCTTTGTCGATGATGACAATGCCAAGGAAACGCTGACGTCCAGCGATTGGTTGCTTAGACTGCGCTACTTCCGGTTCGAACTTCCATGGGAAGAACTAATGGCAAAAGAAGAATAGATTCTGTTAGAGCTGAGTTTACTAACACAATTATTGAATGCATTTTTCACTGCTTAATTTTGACTGCTTGACACGATATCACGGCAATCCTACCCAATATTTTCTTCTAGAAAATTCTTGTAAATGCTGGTGTTCAGTCCAGCGTCCTGCTCTTCCATTGTCATAAGCGGAGTTTGAAGTAATGTGTTTTTCGTTGATGCTATATAATTTATGATTAAAAGTCGTCTGGAAACTTTAAAAAGGTTTGTTTATGGGGTCAACGACTTTTCCTTTACAGTCAGCCCCACTTTAAACCTCCCTCGTCGTACGCTGCTACAGTTCACTTCCATGATTCAGACTGAAATTGTAGTAGCCGCCAGAAGCCTTGAACAAGAGGTCAAGAACCAAGCTTTTGACGACATCGGAATGAACTAAACACCGATCAGCGATCCTCGCCAAAGCACAGACTGACTGATGAGACACAGCACGTGACACCAACCACAAACCGCGCACGCGCTCGGTGAACTTCCGCCCAGCCAAAGCCTTGACCCTCTCACCCCGTCGCTGTCTTGGCTGCAGACATTAGGATGGTATTTGCAGCCTGTGAAAGGAGCAGATTACAGGATGTGGACCTGCGGCCGGAGGAAAGAACCATCGCCAACGGAAAGGAACTACAGTGCGACGGTAAAATGGGAGGAAAATTTGGAGGCTCTAAAATGCCGCCATCGTAAACGAATACCTACTGTGGACATTGAGTAGCCAGCTAATGAACCGACATTGCACCGGTCCCGCGATGCTGCTGGCAAGAACAGAAGGACGGGAGAAGAGGGTAATGGAAAGAAAGAGAAAAGATGGATGGGACTGCGAATCGTTCGAGGGGTTGGAGGTGGATTGGAAAGGGAGACAGCGGAGCTGGCCCCTTTATTCACCTATCCTTCGATGTCTCAGCACTTCCTGTCTTCAGCTAAGCATTAGTGGCTTCCCCTATCCCACTGCAACCCCTTCTTTTCAAGTTATCGCATTAAAAGTTTTGACTTTAAGCAACGATGTCAGGGCTGACCAGATAGGCCCAATCTCCGATCGTCTGCCTTCTGTTCCTCGCCTAATCTTCCATTCTTCCTGTTCCATCTCTTTTTTTTCTTTTTTCTTTCCTTTTTGTCTGCATATTCTGTTATATCCGCTTCCTCTGTTGCTTTTTTTCTTTTCTTTTCTTTTTCTTTTTGTCGTTTGTTTTGCTTACGTTTTTTTTTTTTTGCCTTATTTTTGTTCTTGTGTTTGTTTTGTTTTGTTTAGATGGACACTAGTTGCCAGGTCGGTGTTAAATCCCATCAATTCGCCTTTTTATCTTTCTTCTTTGTTTTGTTTAGTTTTTTGTTTTTTGTTGCTGGTTTTGTTTTGTTTTGTTTTTTTGTTTATTTTGTTTGTTTTTTGGGGGGCTTCTTGTCTTTATTCATTCTACTTGTGGCAGGAAGCAATTTTCTAGAAAGTTGTACAGACCTAGTTTGTATGCTTAATCATGTTACATGTCTAAATATGTTCTAGTCACAGGAGACAGACTACCTACTACGACAGTACACCTGGGCAATGTCATGAAGATTAAAAAGGTTTTGTTTTACTCAACCGATGGATCGCTCTCGTCGGAAAAACTTGAACCACAACCTCCTCCTCCCCCGCCAAAACGATGCTTTCATCATGGAAAATTTGCTCAGTGATGCCATTATTTGCTGTAGGTGTTTACTCCACTTGGCCTTTGTCTTTCTCAAGATTACCTTCAAGGCAGTATGGACAATAACTCATTAGTAGGTATGGTGTACTTGTTGCAGATGGAACATATTTTTCCTTGTCTACCTTAAGACCATAATCACTGGAGCACAGGGATATTTTTTAGGAAATTTATCCTACTTATACTTAGAATTCGCTCTTAAGACTTGTGTGGATTCGAACCTCCATTCCCATTCAGTACTGGCCTTTTTTTTTTTTTTTTTTTGATGACTTGCTCAACGGGAGAAGCTCGATACCATTCGAGAAAGAGCACTACAGGCAGGGTTAATGTCCTGTCATAATATGACAGCTTTACAGTCCTGTCCTACATCAGTGTTAGTGTCCTATCAAATAGAAACAATTAATGTTATACGATCAGGTCAAATAGACAGTGCCCTCTTCTGGGAACAATGTTACACTATTGACTATCCTGTCCTTTCACATTGACATGCTTGTTGAAGAACTCCAAGACCTCTTTAAATGTCATTCTGTAAATAAAACTTGTTACTAAAGATAATAGAGCTAAACACTGCTTATTGATCATAATTCTTAAATGTAATTTTGAACGGTCAA
The DNA here is from genome assembly GCF_003073045.1 of Pomacea canaliculata. Classification (NCBI taxonomy): domain Eukaryota; kingdom Metazoa; phylum Mollusca; class Gastropoda; order Architaenioglossa; family Ampullariidae; genus Pomacea; species Pomacea canaliculata. The sequence continues at coordinate 34,271,069 of NC_037591.1, forward strand.
TATTTTTTGTTCTGCTTCCTTTAAATCATTATTCCATATCATATCTTATAAATATTTTTTTCTGTCTGGTGTCATCAACTGCACCCTACCCTCACCGTACCAAGCATTCAATTTCAAATAGATTCTATATTATTCACTAATATTTTTATCCGTTCTGGAAAAGCTCGTAAAATGTCGTTATCCGAAACTATTTTTTCATGCCCAGCCCCTTTTAATCAATATCAAGAGAAAAATTACAAGAAAGCATTTAAACATAATTGCTAAACTGTCTAAACTGTAAAAAAAATTGTTTCAGATGGCTATTTACAACAGAAACGAATGCTCTCTGTTTTCTAGTCTTGTATTTTTTTTTACCCTCTTAAATTTTCCTTTCGGCTAAAACCTTCGATTCTTTTTTTTTTTTTTTTTGTGTCCAGAATGACTGTCATTGTCGTGGCGAAATGCTACTTTACTCCGCGAGAAAACTGTCCTGACAATAGCATCAAGAAGGGTCCTTGACATTCTTTCTCTTGTTTTATGTTCGGTTTCTGCATTTAAAAGCATCGGTCCAAGCTTCGATCAAGCAGACCTGTCTTACTCATTTTTTACCGACGTGTCGGGAATTGAAGGCACTATGGATTATCCACCTTGAGCTTCCGTCATGGCTGCTTGAGGATTTTTAAAAGACTTACCCAACGTGCAAAATTCTTTTTCAAATTACTGAGATTGTTACAGAATCAGTTCATTTACAGTAGCAGATTGTTCGATTCCATTGGCTAGATATTATGTCTTCGATTGTGAGTTTACTAACATACGCTTGTTTTGGAAATATTGCAAGAATCTTGGGATGTCCACAAACCATAACCAATGATGTAAATAATTCTAAATTTATGTCTGTGCACACATGCTCTTCTTGTCAAATTGACTTTGGGAAAAAAAATTGTTGTCTGGCAAAACTAGAAAAATGCCCAGCAGCTTTGATTATTTAGCATTCTGCTTATTTAGAACTCTGGAGGTGGGAGTCTGGAATCTCTTGGAAGTTTTGTGTTTCTAAAGGCCTGCAGGCCTGACCAGACACTGTCGGGAGGGACCGGAAAAGAGAAGCTGGTCCTGCATGGAGCCTCCAGATCGTTCTTAGTTTGCCATCTGTTTCCTCATGTCCTGAATAAAATACGGGGTCAGCTTTAGTCTACCTCAAAATTAAGCAGATCCCTTGCGGGCATCGACTACAATTTTTTTTTCTTTTCTTTTTTTTTACAGAAATCAATTCTTCCCTGTCTGGCTAGCCAGGTAAACGAACCAAATTTTTTTTTCGTTGATGTAATTTCGTTTACTTGAAAGAGTTAACATTTGTTACATGAAAAGGTGCTCTGATAAATACCAGGTCCCTAACGATTTTCAGTGCCAGGAGCCCCTACCCTCGTTCCACGTTTCGTTTGATGTTAGTCACGTGACCCCAACAGCGATCGAATGGCGAGTAAAGGGTGCAGATATCAGGGGTGTGACGAGGCGTTAACGTGTACACGAGAAGTGGTTCGTTCCCAGACGTCGATCAGTCGACAGATCGGTCGGCCGATTGTGGTTTTGTCCGTCTCTGGTGAGAACAACAGTTTCCTGAATTCTAAAGTACGTCTGCCGATCGAAATGGTGTTTTAATGACTCAACAAACAGACCAGTTACTTCCCCTGTCCACCTCCATCCACCCTTCGATACTTTCTCTTCGCGTCTGTCAGTTTAACATGAGTAAGAGTGTATGCAAACGCACAAATACTCATAAACACAAATAAAACAGAGAGAGAGAGAGAGAGAGAGAGAGAGAGAGAGAGAAAGAGAAAGAAAAATCACATTCGCACATACACACAAAAACAAGAGTGCACGCAGACAAACAAATTACCAAAGAGACAAAAGCAAATGAGCGAGGCTAGCTGGGAGGAACGGAAGGACCAGAAGAAGTCAGGTCGAGCAGACGAACCGTTAGAGAAGAGCCGGCACAAGAGGGAGGGTCGAGTGGACTCCTCAGACACCTTTGCATGGCAGCCAACTGTCTGTCGGCGGCACCTTCGCCCGGTGGACACGCAAATCGACGGAGGCGGCCCCGGGAACGAGAGGTCCTGCTCGCTTTTCATCGTCCGTCGAGTGTTTGCCGAGTCCTCCGGGGACTCCAGGAGCGCTGCCGGAGCCGCCTGGGTTGAAAGATCCGATCGTAGAAAAGAGGAATACACGGTACACTGTCCTTGAATCTCTTAAAGGCTTACTGGGTTACATTTCTTCCTAGTGACTACAGAAAGTTCAACAAGAAATGCTAATCACAAAATGAAGCAAATTTTAGGTTCTGAATGTAAATTAAAGTCTGCAGTAATGGATAATATAAAAAAAACTGTAAAGTGTTTAAGCTTCACTTAAATGACCAGTTATTTTAAAAAATCACTCTAGTAGACCTTTAAAAAATTTCTTTAAACAAGACTTGTAGCGAAGGAGTATGGTTCGGAGGGACTTGGAGGTGAATGAAGTGAAGGGAGGAAGGTTCAACTGACAACATGCCAAGACACATAAATATTATATCAACAATAGTTATCACTGATTATGATGATGATACAATAATGGTGATGTGGCGATACGATAATGAGGCAATTTTTCACTTCCGCGAGGGAAGATGGGCAACTGAATGTGTTTAAAAGGAAAATGGTCAAAATCCAAAGGCTTTCAGGTCAAACTCCAAGAAGAGTTCAAACAAGATTACTGGACAAAATCCAGGTGTATGGTTAAACAAGAGGCAGTTATGCAGCGTGGCGACCAAGAAATAAACAGGTGTGTCATGAAATCTGGGACAGGTGAAACATTATGTTTACTAGACCAAGCCTTGAACACCAATGATACAAGTCAAACCTCCTTCTATTCATGGATGTAGTGTTTGTAGTCGTGTTTCTCTAGAAGCAAAAGGATGGTCTTCACTCAGATTTAGCGAGATAATGTTTTTAACGAGTCACTGAAAATAAAATTCCCTAGACCTTTAAGTTCACAGTGAATACAGGTTTAAGTGAGGAGGACAGACCATCGGTTTGGTTCCAGGTGAATTGTACATCTGTTAGCTACTAACTGGATGGCAGTCAGCTGATCAAATAAAAAAGTAGTTTATTTAGTTGACTACTAAATACAAGCCATTTAGTAATGTTTTGTGTCCATCAATCCTGCCCTAGAGTGTAAAGTCATTCTTGAATGGCAGGTGCATTGATTCTTAATTAGTAGAATGTTGGTCACACCTTCTGGAACTTTCACATGCTCAATGATGCTTCACCGCTGGATGTTTGCCTTCTGTGGCTTTACAGTCTGTGATAAATGCAACTGTTATTTATTCTACCGCCTTACAGTTAGTCGAGGATGTAGTCCACATGACGATGGCCTGCCATCAAAAGATTTATTTTGTCCCGCTTCTTGTCCTTCATTTATGTTCTTCTCCCGTTGACAACACCTTTCTCTCTGAATCAAGTTGTATGCCACTGAGAGTTAGTAAATCACATTGAAAGTCTACATTCAACAACAGCAAGTCGTAGGATTAGAAAAAATCATTTTTAAACCTTTATGTTTACGATTGATGTCACATTAAGCCGTCAAGAACTCGTTAAGAAATAATTCAAGGTGTTGAAAGGCTTCAGCAAGTAAAGGTGGCTTCAACAGCGAGAAGGACATCTTTCCTTCTTTCTAAATGTCAATAAATATGCAATTCTTTCTCCGAAATTAGCGCTCTCCACCCTTGGTTATAACATCAAGATTCTGCAAATTACTGTCGGCTGACATCAAAATGAATTCATCAATATATAATTGCAGTAATATCACGGACATGGTCTCTTTAATGCCATCTTCCTGGTAATTTTTTTGTTGTCTTTTTTTGTTTTGATTTAAAGAAATAGTATTCTTGGAATTTACATTCGCACATCTGAGACGGGAAAATTGACAAAAAAGATGTGGTGTGAGGGAATTTTTTACCAACTCGACCTGAGGGACGAAATAAAATCTGTAAGCAAACCATGAAGGGAAAAATAATTTGTATGATTATTGTAAAGTGTCCCTACGTCAGTCTTTTCGACAGTTCTTGGTCTGCGCCTACTGGTTTTTGAAAGAAATATTTTAAATACCAATCAAAATGTAAATCTACCAATCCAGAAGAAAAAGTAGAATTTCATACAGTTGAATGCTGCTTAATTTGACCTCGTTTGACCCTTTTTCTCAGAAATTGTTATTTGGAGAGAATTGTGGAGAGTTCAAAGAGGATCGAGATGGGACATAATTGAATAATCTATCAAGTATCTTGACATAAAATACTACAAATATTTTTGAATGGTCCTCTCAGGTCCTGAAATAGAATAAAATATTTTTCAGCTGAATTGTTTTAATGATTTGAATAATTTAATTTATTACATAACTTTTTCTTTTACTACTACTGTTCAACAATTTATCTGCCATCTAAAGTTAGAATTTGAATTGTCTAAAAGCAAAAGCAAAATCTTCCTTAATGTGCAAAATCTTGTGAGTTCAAGTCCGAGCGTGTGTCTGGAGGGTGAGCGGCCACTGGACACACAGGTGAGCCTGTGCTTCGACTCTTCATAGGAGGGCAGACGGATGTTAAGGCCTCCATTTCTTGGACTCTTAAGGACACCTTAGCACCCGGTTAGCAATCCACCTGATTAGTTTTCTGTGTTGAGCAGCTCATAAACAGACTGCCATCTAGAGCAGACTTGTGTCCCCATGCTCCACTAAATGTTTTAACTAGCCAATTGGCTTAAAGTACTGGTGGGCTGCATTTTCTTTTCTGATGGATAAAGCTTCATGCAAGATACTTGAGATATCCTCCTACAAATATCACCATACACAGAAAGAGGTCACAAATTGTGATATACACTATAAATGTCATGAACTTATATTCCATCTCTCCCATTGTCTGATAAGCGTGTCCATGTACATTTCTGATGTTGTTGTTGATCTCAGTCGTTGGCGATGTTTGTATCTCAAGAACAAAAGAGGGGCCTTTATTCAGATTTGTGAATGTATCCCTTTATTTATTCACTTACATCCGAGAAGTTGTTAAAGAAATAAAAACAATCTTCCTGAGTCAGGTCGTCACAACCGAAGACGATAATATATTTAATAAATCTTATTTTAGTTATGACAAATGACAATGAACGTAAATAAGAAGGTAAGAAGAAGATAACTATGCTCCAATGAGAGGGTTTGACAGCAAAGGCAGAATATTTCTAACAAATGTGCAGAGGTACAATGACACACCGAAATATTTTTTACAGTGGCGAGCAGCTATGTGAAAATGATGTTTGAGAAAACCAATTGAAACTTGAGGGAGAAAGTTGGAAAAAAAAAGAAGAAACGAAAACGCAGATCTGAGTGAGGAAGAGAAAGGAAGACAGAAAAGGAAACAATTATGGAAAATGCAGGAAGAGGTAAAAGAACCGGTTATGGAAGCCATCGGATGAAGAAAGAAAATGTGAGAGATCTTGGGGATCAAACAGAAAAAAAGAATCGCTTATGGGAGTTAATGTGTAAGTTACACTCTCATCAGCTTTAATTAGCCATACATTAAGACCAGTTTTAACAAAAACTTTTGGTCAGGTTTGGCAAAGCTTTCATACAGCCATCATGTAAACACTTTGCCATACTTGATCAACATGGAAAAAAGCGGCTTAGGCACGCACTGCCCTCCTACACATCGACTTTTTCTCAACTGTAAACTTTCTCTCGGCACAGACTGAACATGAAGGTCTCTCTGACGAGTCCTTAGTACCAGGGTATCGAGCTTTGTGTCGGAATCTGTCCACTGATCGAGTTCCACGAGAAGAGCAGCAAGGGCCCCGCCGCACGTGACCGTGTAGTGGGCAGAGGACGAGACCAGAATCACGTAGCATCACGTAGCATCACGTAGCATCACGTAGCATCACGTAGCGATGAGATACAGGATGACTTCAATCAAGATGTAATAAATACGCTTAGCTTCGCTGATAATGGTGTGTTCGGCTCCCGACTAAGAAAATCGTTTGACAGAGTTTGGTCACTATTCACTGAGATGAACAAGGATGTTATATTATCCACCTCTAGAGTTTTCTTTCATAAAACTAAAAGAAAATCTTCATTGATGGGGAAATGCTTGAATACAGAAAGGAAAGTTAGTTACACCAAGTAATTAATTTTGAAAACAAATATCTCTGATTCTTTTGGTTTTACATTTCACTCCTAATAACTAATTTCTTTGGCGTTGTTGTCTATACGGTTAATATTAAAATGAAAAATATCTTTAACATATTTGATAAGGTTATTGAAAGTTCCATAAAGTTGCACGAGAGAACTCAAACATGAATCACGTGCATGGAAATGAACAGCAAACTTTATGATAAGGGCATTTAGCTCGCATTAACAACCCAAAACAATTAAGACTAAAGAAAGTTGTTTATTATTCATCAAACAAAAGTAGTATATGAAAAGTACAAATTTTGATAGGCAAACATTGGCAAATAAATTTTTTTATGGAAAAATATGTTTTGTCTTCTGAAGCATGTGAGTCGCACAAATCCTTTGTCTCATCACTTCATCCCTGTCTACTTATCTCTGTCTCTCCTCCCGGTTCGTAGAGGCTGACGTGGCCGATCCAGTCCCTAGGTTCGGTCCCTCAGGACGACAGGAAGGCCCAGTGGACCATGTCAATTGAATTGCGATGCTCTAGTTCATCTGAGCTTGTTCTCTGTCCTGAATCCTGGCATTGTACACAGAATGACAGCATCCGGGTTCTGTTGTCATCAGAGCAAAGAAGTAGCGCAGATAATTGTGTTGGAAAAGCTGATAGTAGTGACAGGTGCAAGAGCAGTCATTAATTTTCATTCTATAAAATCTAAAATCATAAAAACTAGAAAGTAAGACATAACAAAGAAAAAGTAATATAAGAAACCTTCATAATACCACTGGACTGTGTCCTTTAGTCAATAAACCGTAATTGGTTTTTAAATTGTGTATTTATTTTTCACATCTCTCTCTCTGTATTTCGTCTCTGGGTCTTTCATTTAATATATATTTTCCTTATTATTATCCCCGCCTGTTGATAAGAAGGAAACATGGAAAGAAGACTATGCTAAACGACAAACATAGAAGACGTAAAGAGGAGTTCCAAACCTCTATCTTTTCCGAAACTCAAAGATTATTCCTCTGTGTGTGTGTGTGAGAGAGAGAGAGAGGGAGAGAGACCCGTTGTAGATGTGAGCGACAGGGAAATAATTAGTACAATAATTACTTCCGCCGGAAACGAAAATTGATGAAAATGAATTGCTTCTCCGTCCTGACAGAAGCCATAAAACAGCAATCATCAGACGACATAACCAACGGGAAAATGCCTGACAGTTCTATCAATCATTAAAACTGTTTTTTATTCTTTCCTCGAATAATAGTTATCAAGATTTTGTGATCAGCGCTCTGTCGTGGACGCGAGGGAAAATCTGGAACAAGCACTAAACATTATTGGTTGTACCCGCGATTGGCTGCAATGTTTAAGCTGTTATTGAAGGAAGGAGGGGTGTAATTACAAACAAGTTCTGTTTGATAAGGATGTGATAGCAGCTTTGGTCGACGAGCGAACACATGATAGAATCGTGTGGGAAAATAGGCCTGAGGGGTCGGTGACTGCAGAATCCCGCTATTTCTCTTCTCGCGAGTTTCCTGTTCACTGACAAATGTATTCGGCGGATCTCGGCATGTTTTCTCTGCATGTTTCTGGCATTGGGGATTGATGGAAAGAAAGAGAGATGTTGCGCTGAAGCAACACAACTCTCTCTCTCTCATGCACACACACACACATCCACACGCACACCCACACTCTCGCTCTTTTTCTCTACTTCACTTTTTACTCTCTCTCTCCTTGTTATTTCTCTCTTTCTCTCTCTCTCGTCTGTGCTGTAAAACCTTCCACCCTCCCAGAGTACGGTTCATTGAAAGAAAAAAGCGACACCATGTCAAATGCCTTTTAACTGATGCTGCTTTAATCACAGATGTGTAGTGGTTTGATACCTTTTTTTATTAGCATATGCACCCCTTTGCTTTCATCACTCCCCCAACTTTCCCCTTTCTTCTAACAATTTTTTTTTTCGTATCGTCGCACAAAACATGCGAAAGAAAAATATGTTTAGAATGTAAGGGCTCGGTGACCCATTCTACTCGGTATATATATATATTTTTTTTGCTCCAGGGACATTTGTGGAAAGCTTCTAACAAAATCCCAAATTCTGTTATCGCCGGTGTTTCAGGATGGAAAATTAGCTGCCTACCAGCAGCACCACTAATAACAGTAACAACCTTAGGTGCGGATGTAGCAAGGTTCCCTACACCCAAACTCAACTGCGGGTTTGTTTGGTTTATTTTTTTTTTTTTTCATTGCTGTTTATCTCTATCTACAGGTCACTCCTTTACCTCTTCTTCGCTCCTATTATTGCACTCTCACAGTTTCTGTTCTTTTTTTCAGATTTCCCTGACAGCTGCTCACTATCTAGTCTCGGTGAAAGGTCAAAGTGCAATAGACTAATTCTCCTAGTGCGCTACGTTTACGTGCGCGAGTTTACGAGAGACCGAGTCCGTCCTTAAAGGTTAGAAATAAGAAACAAATTTCCCATAATTCATCTCTGAGAGTGGCAAGGAACATATTCCCAAAAGGGAAGTAACGCGAAAAAAGACGTCAAGGGACAGGATGAAGTGTGCTCTCCCTTTAGAATGGACGCGCGAGAGCGCGCGTGAACACACACACACGCGATTTTTTTCAGTGGCAAAGGTTGATAAATCGCACCACTTCTGTGTGTTATCCAGTGCGACCCTAGCGTTTGTGAAGTTGTCTAAGAAAAGATAACACGATACATGAAAATTAGAAAAATAATCTTGCCGTTGTTATTTTTTTAAACAGACTGGCCAAACATCATCTCAGAATCAGTCAGACTGCCCGCCACTAAGCCAGTCTTCATGAATGGCTTGCTAGCAGAAACACTCAGACCTGTCACGATCACCACCACCAATAAAATGGACTGAATGAAACCTGGAACAAACAAAATATTTATTAAGTTAAAATTGTCAACTTTAACTGTTGATGATCATTCAAGACTGGATAGAAACAATCATCGTTTTGTATAAGAATGATCCTGTTCTTGCAATAAGTTATATAACAAACATGCAGTAAATGTAAACTTGGCATTAGTAATGTTGCTTTCTTTACAATCACATATTTTTAGCTAAGTCCTTTTAAAGTTATCTAGTACATTGTAGTTCTTTCCTGCCTTTAAATCTCGGGAACTCGTTAATTATAGTCAGATTTTGTAATAAAAAGTTTTCTTTTAATGAACTTAGTGACCGAATTTATATTTAATGTAAATCAAGATCTGGAACTTGAAATGAGGTTTGGCAGACACTGTTTGAACCTCTTCTCATGCGACTAACTCTCCTTGCTGTACATCAACTGATGATGCATGCACGATGTCTCATGTCAAGAAGCAGCAACGCCAGGAAGCTCAGTGCCGTGTGCACAAGGCTGGCATAGCTCCAGCATCCCGGCTATCCTACGTGGTCATAGTCACACACACACCGCCACGCATGCGCACAACCCTCGCAAGCAGCCATTCGATCACACGTGCACAAATATCGCTGCATGTACCCGCAACAAGTGCAACATCGCCTGAGATGTGACAGGAGAAAACAGACGAGCCGGCACGAGGGAGGCCATGCAATAGCTGCGGCCAAGATGGCGCGTAATTGCATTTCTCCGAGGCCTTGGCCTTCAGGACGACGAGCTCGGAGCGCGCCTCTCGCGGCCGGAGTGCCATGTTCTAAAAGCTCGGCAATTTCCTAGATGCTAACAGAGACAAGCTGCTTTTAGCCAGAACCGGAGATCGGTGATTAGGGGTGGGCAGGCGCACAGAATGACATGTATACCAAAGTCAGCAAAGCGACCATATATTGCTTTTAGTGCCCGGCCGTGCCTTCACCTCCCACAGCTCGGTGTACGTCGAGAGGTGGAAGGGGACACGAGGTGGTCTCGGCTACTTTTTGTCTGCGATAGATGCTATCTGTAAATTTACAGGTCTGGAAAAGTGTGTCCTGCTTTTGTCTTAATTGCTTTCTTGATGTAAGACACCGACAGCTGCACGAGACTCCAATGAAACCGAAGATTCCAAGAGGAATAATAACTGACATCATCGTCATTATGTTGCTGATGTGAGGAAGACGGCAATGAGAGCAATGATATTGGAATGCACGGGAACTCTCTAGAGAAATGTGTTTTATGAAACGTGTCCTAGAGAAATAAGGCAGATCAGTGTTCACTGTGCCCTTCATTACATCAGTGCACATGTCCTACATGATCTTGTGCACAAGCTGCGAGGCTGTTGTACCACGTGACATATCACGTCACGGCTGTACAACCTACTTGTCTCCCTTTCAGAGGGTAGAAAGTGCACCCAGATGATTCCGGCTCAGACCGATTATTGTCGCCCTCCGATTACCCAATCAGCGGTACAGACAGAGGACAGACAGACGCTAAGTATAGAATGACCGAGCTATCTAGACAGCCACGTGACAGTAATTGACACAAAGAGTATGGTATTATTTTAGAACAAATGGCTACTTTCCTCGCACTTTCTTTCGCCTATTTCAAAAGGGAGCAATTACAAATGGCTACAGGAATGGGACAAGGTTATGGCTGCTCTCCCCTGGCAGGACGACTGTTCATTTGCATAACAGAGACTTTGGGGCTGCACGTAGTTTCCAAGGATATGCTAGACACCCAAGAAATTAAACTCAAGGTTGCTGACAAGTTAATGGAACGTCGGGCTGTCGTTAGTCTGACTCAAAAAAAAAAAAGCTGTGTTTTTATTTGTTAGGGAAAGGGGCATGAGAAAGTGAAGAGGGGTGGGTGTAGTTACCAGTAAACATTATTTCTAAACCTTTGCTTCCAAGGTCACTAAGGGCTGTAGCCATCATGACAGTTTCGAACTGATGAAGTGATGCGATATCAGTGAGCCTGATTGAGTCTGTTTAAAGAAAATGAGAAACTGATCTTCCAAAACAAAAATTAAAATTCAGGAGTCGCAAGATGTTGTTAGTTTAGATTTTGGAGATAAATATCTGGCACAAAAATCCTGAAAACAATTTTGTTGGTGGGTTGGTCTTTAAGTGGAAGTCAAATAAAATGATATTATAATTTTTATCGCATTGATCTTTACCGATAATGTCTTGTAATATCTTTAAACACGTTTTCTGTTGCTAATTTGTATACTTCCAGCTTTAGGAATTTTATTGTTTTTCAAAAGGCATGGTTTGAAACATTAAATGTAAAGTCAGATTTATTAATTACAGCCATTAAGCTCAGGAAAAAATTTAGATACCTGTGCAAAACTTTCTTTTCAAACAGTAGCCACAGCTGCAGGAAAGAAGGAGCAGAATTGGGGCACTAACCCTCGCCAACCCCTCCATCATCTCAGGAGTCAAGTATTCCATTCAGACATGGAATCCTCTACCCACCAGTTGAAGCAGCTGTTCAGTAACTCCAAATTCCCAGTTTCGTGGGAGCAATGAAGTGCAGATCGAAAACAACAAATAATTAAATAAAAAATCAGAGTAGCAGGTCGGTTTTTTCGTGCCACCAGCTTGTGCACAGGTCTGATCGGCATGAAAACATACTTTCTTTGAAACGGACGGTGTGCGTACATTGATCGATTGATTTGGGCTGAGTTCTCTCCCTTGCCGAGTTACTTTTTCCAGATGGCGCTGCTGTCAGATCAAGTAAACCACAGAAGGGGTGAGACGAGGAGATGAGGTTAGGAGAAACCAGTAAAATCCCGGAGAAGACGTGGCATTGCGAGAAGAGGAGGAGGAGGAGGGGAGGGAGGGGAGAACAGCGCCTGGTTCGTTGGAAAAGTAGATTATGTGGAAACACGAAGATTGACCGAGAGTACTCGCACTTTTAGTACCGTGTGAATTTATTTCGCGACAAGGTCTGACATGTACAATCGATGCGCTGGCTTTTGCCAGTCCTGTTATTTTGTCCCTGACGGCTCAGCGCGCATCGATCATGCGTGACGCAAAGACCTTAGCGCTCGTCACGGGGGCGGGGAGCGAGTGGGGTGGGGGTGCATGGGAAAGTGGGATCCGGAAATGGATAACCCTATTGCGCGCATGCGTGGGGCTTTATTTCCTAGATTACCTGTCACGTCCAATGCGTGGCAATTAACAATCATCTGTGTTCTAGCGCGTGTCTGCGCAACAGTCCTGTGGGCAATGGTGTGGTAGGGTTAGTTTTGTGCGATGCTCGTTATGATATATTTGAGAAGTGAGGACCATAATTTTGCTTACTTCATCTAAAACTACCCCCTGCACTTCCTCCGTTTTTAGTTCAGTTTCAGCTAGGGATACCCGGTTGGTTTCTGCGGCTAATTCTTCCAGCTCTGATGTACTTGTTAGCTTTCGGTCTATCGCTTCGTTTGAGTCAAGCTTCTTTATGCGCAGTGTCAGTGTGGCGAAACAGCCAAAAGAAGTGATGTCCCTTCCCTAACTTGACAGGTTCGCAGTTCATGTTCGGTTACAGCGCCACGTGGCTCGCACACTCGTTCTCTCGCTCATCTAGCCAACATCAGTCTTCGTCGCTCCCTCCCTCTCCCTCTCTCTATCTCGCTTTCTTGCTCTTTCACAAGGTTCTCTCAAATTATGAATTGTCACAATTTGTGTTCAGTAGTAGCCGCGAGGACGGTAGTGAGTAGAGACTTATGTTCATCCTCTTATCTACCAATCTTCTCTTTGTTCCTTCTAGGGATATCTGATTTTCGAATTGTTATTCCTCTTCGCAGGTACTGCCCCTCTTCTTTTAACATGGCTCTGTACTCTGAAACATCTTTCCTCTTTCGGACATTTTGTTACTGCAGAATTCCATTATAATAATTAATTTTAAATCAGTCTACCAGTGATAACAATAGGATGCTGTTGCGTTTCTGCTAGTGCTGTTATGCTTGACTGTTTGGTGTGCTGTTAGTTGATTAAATGATTAAAGGTGTGTAGTGTCTAGATGATAAATTTATATTGTGTCAGTACTTGCTGACTACTAAGCTGGAATGTCTGCGATGTACTTTGTAATTCAGATTAAGAAAGCGCTGTGCTGTTTTTCCCTTTCTGAACTCCATGAGCTTCTCCGAAACCGAACTCGACTTATTATTTCTTGATTGTTGTTGTTGTTGTTGTTGTTGTTGTTGTTGTTGTTTTGCTGTTGTGTGTTGTTTGTTGTTTGTTGTTGTTGTTGTTGTTTGTTGTTGTTGTTGTTGTTGTTGTTGTTGTTGGTTTGGTGGTGGTGTGGTTTTGGTTGGTTGGTGGTGGTGGTGGTGGTGGTGGTTGAGAACTTTTGCAGTGGACTAGAACTCAAATTTTCAACAAATTTCGGTCAGCATGTAGGTAATGTCCGAACATTTGCAAGCTCCAGAAGTAATTTCCATCATTCAGCCAAACACATTTTTAAACATAATATGTGGTCAGACAGACTATTTCTGGTTCGTAATCTTTTGGATCAAGAATTTGATAAAAACTGTGACAAAGAGAAGAAAAAAGATGGAAAATTCTGACTTCAAAGTTGTTGCCTTTTGTAAACAGCACAGACAAAGCTGTCAATTCTAGCCCTAAGATTTTTTTTGAAATTTGTCACAGAAGCCGGATTTTTTCGGTCTGACATTCGGCCTAATGCTTAGCAGGTGGAAAAGAAATGATTGTTTAATATGAGCTAATGATATTTGTTTTCTTGCTTATCCTGTTTTGTGCATGGTGGGCGAAGGTGGCTAGTCGTCTCCGTCTCTCAGCCACTGTGTGTTGTGTGCCTGTGTTTGGGTGTGTGGGTGTGTGAAGGGGGGGGGGTCGTTTTTGTGTGTGTGGGTGTGTTCAAACGCCATGAAACTTTTGATCTGATTTGAAATCGCAGAAGCACCCAAGCTCACATCACCGAATTATCCAACATAGCGACACGATTCATCTCTTACACATACCTCCCTACACTATATATATATATAAGAGAACCACCACCACTGCAATCGATTGCCACACTTTCCTAAAATCTCGGTTACTCAATCCAAGCTGTGCTCGCTAGAGGGGAGATAATTTGAAATAATACGCAGTTGATGTACCAAAGTCACAAAGATGTTTTGATGAGCAGTCGTCTCGTTCCAGTCATAAAAAAAGTTAAAATGATGTTTAGTCGCACAACCTGGAACATTTGTTATGGATTCTTGTAATTAATTCACACTGAATAATTATTTTCTCCATTTCATTTTGTCCTTGCATTAAAAATAGTCTGTGTACATGTACATCTTTTCGTGTTTCCACGCAAGTGAATAACTTAGTTCTTTTCTTATTTTCTGTGTATCTTTTATTTTTCTGTTTTGTTTTGTCTTTGGATTTAAAAAAAAATGCTTTTAGTGTACTTCATATTTCCCAGATAACTGATTACTTATTTCGTTTCTTATTTATCTCATCAAATTCTCCTTAGATAATGGGAAGTAACAAAGAAACTCGCTCGAGATGCTGGTGTTAGAGTTATTTCCCTTACATTATCTGTCTTTATCGCGATTTTTACCGAATGATACTACACACATTTCCTGCTTATTTTTCCCTGAATGTAAAAGTTTAGTTTTCCTCCTACATTGTCCTTGTTTCCATACATTTATCGATGGCATTAAGCATGTAGATGCTTTTATAAATGGGAATCCGTGTGCGCACACACTTGTATTTTCCATGGAGGCTACTTGAAACAACCAACATAATTTACTGTTATTCATTCATCTCAAGCTTTTCTCTGAATCATCTTATTGAGTGCAACATTATAGAAAAAGCGAAAAGTTTTTCCGTGTTGTCCGTGGATTGTTAAACCAGTTGGAAACTGACCGCCTAAATGGGTGGGTAGAAAATATGTCTGGATAGCACTGGATGAGATCACAACTTTTTTTTAGTGAATTCTTGATAATTTGAAATTGAAAACTAAAGTGAGAGTCTATGTTCTCTAACCCAGTAAACTTTGTCTCACTACCACCACCCTTTCGTTCCATGCCAACCCAAACAGAGCGGTTCGCGGGAGCGAGGAGCCGACAAGGGACGTAATCCTCTGTCAGTCCCGGCAGCCACAAGCGATCAACCGTGTGTTAAGGCCCTTTGATAACGGCTTTTCCGCCAAATTTCCCCTTGCCACGGCTGACTGTGGAATTACACAGAGAGAAGAAGTGGACGACTCACACCGGAAATGACACGTCGCTCGGTGCCAGGGAATCAGTCTGCTGCTCCTCGATCGAGGCGCATTGTCTCCCAAACCCTTCCTCCCCGTCGACATCTTTACACAGGCGATGAGAGATGAAACTTGCTTGAATCCGAACGGATCTGTGTCATGACATCATCTGACTTTACAATCCTCGGTTATTGCATTGTTATCTTTCTAGTGGCAATTTTTTCTTTGATTACATTTTGCAGCCTTTATGTGTGTCACTAACATTGCCCCTTCCTATACTACTAGATGTTTATTGTGTGTGGATATATAATTATATACCTGAGAGAGAGAAACTATCAAAATCAGGTAACTGCTTATACCAACCAAAGATGAAACTAGTAAGTTGCTGAATAAAAAGGAATCATCCAGTGAACATAATCATTTTTTAAAAAAATATGCATAAATACACTCTTCCTTTTTTCATTTTACCAACCGATCTTGAAATTCAGTGAAACAGGCAGACACGTGGCTGGCCACACCAACGGTCGGATGTGTTCTCTGATACTTTGTAGTGCCCCTGGAAGTGGTGAGAATACCACGTGACATTAAATCTTAGCTCATTATTAGATGGTTTTAGTTTCTGTAACATACTTTTTTTACATGGTGGGGTTGTTAGCCCTACCACAACCTAATTTACCTCTAGGTGAGGTGTCCACCTTTGTCGCCTCTTACGACATGCCTGGGCTGGATGGCAGGGACCCTATTCTTACAATGCTTGCTAGGCAAGCATACCCCGGTCCCACAGGTTCCAAGCACTAAGGAGAACCAACAAGAGATGACCTTAAGACGACTTCAATCGAGTCTTACAGGAATCAGGAGAGAAAATACTGGGCTTCCAACGGAAAAAGAAAGAACAGTGGATCAGAGAAGAGACATGGAAGAAGATAGAAGAGAGAAAGTCAGCCAAACAAAGAATCAACAGCACCAGATCTGAACGCCTGAAAGAGAACAACTCAGACAAAGATATGCAAAACTAAACAAAGAGGTAAAGAGGATGGCAAGAACCGACAAAAGAGACCACAGAGAGGAAACTGGCAGATGAAGCAGAAACTGCGAGCAAGGTAAAAATGACCTGAAGACACTGTACAAGATAAACAAACAGCTAAACAACGGGTTTAAGAAACAGTGATGTACCAGTGAAAGACGTGAACGTAATGTCATCGAGGAGAGAGGGTCAGAAAAACTACAGCGCTGGAAGGAACATTTTGAGTCGGTTCTGAACAGACCAGATCCCCCTCAGCTTGCAGACATCCAGCCAGCAGCTATAGACCTTGACATCTGCACAGACCCACCAAGCCTGGAAGAAGCAGAGTCAGACAATGAAGAGCGGCAAAGCACCAGGGCAGATGGAATAACAGCAGAGATGTTTGAAAGCAGATATAAATGTGACAGCTCCCAAGCTGACTGAAATTCTTCAAGCAAGTTTGGGGAATCAGGGGCAGCTCCCTGTTGCTTGGGAAAGACAGGGCTCATCTTCAAGTTACCCAAGAAAGGAGATCTTGGAGACTGCCAATAATTGGAGGGGCATAACACTTCTTTCCCTCACCAGCAAGGTCTTCCAGCAAGATTGTTTTGTCAAGACTGACGGCAACTCTTGAGAAAGACCTCCGACCACAGCAAGCAGGATTTCGTCCTGGGCGATCCTGCTCCGAAACACATCTTCATTCTGCGACAGATTCTGGAGCAGAGCAACGAATGGAACACACCGCTGTACATCAATTTCATCGACCTGGAGAAGGCTTTTGACAGCATCCACCGCGAGTCCTTATGGAAGATCCTGAGGCATTACGGAGTCCCTGCAAAACTTGTTCAGGTCATTGCAATGCTGTACAGCGATTTCAAATCCCAGGTTGTCTGTGACACAGAGCTCACAGACCCCTTCAACGTCAGTACCGGGTGAAGCAGGGCTGCATTCTGTCGCCGGTTCCTCTTCATCCTGGCCATGGATGGATCATGAAGACTTCCACCGAGACAGTGAGAGGAGAGGGATCAGATGGACCATGACTATGACAGCAACAACAACGCTGGAAGACTTGGACTTTGCTGATGACATTGCCCTGCTGTCACACCGCCACCAAGACATGCATGAAAAAACAAAGCCTTCTCAGAAACAGCTGGAAACCTTGGCTTGAGTCAGCACAAAGAAAACGAAAAAGTATGAGAGTGAACGCCAGAGTCCAAGACGGCATCAAACTAAATGGAGAAGAGATTGAGGAAGTTGACAGTTTCACCTATCTTGGGTCCAAAATGTCAAACACCTTCTGGGGCGGTATGCGGAGGTGGAGATTCGAGCCCGACTGGCGAAAGCAGCCAGGCCTCGCCTCACTCAGGAGCACATGGAAGGCTAAAAAAACATCAGCCAGAAGATCAAGCTGAGAATATTCAAGTCAAATGTTATCAGCACCTCCTTTACGGATCAGAATCATGGAAGATGACCAAAACCATCAGAACAAGCTGACGTCTTCCAAACAGATGCCTCAGGCGCATACTTAACATCTTTTGGCCAAACACCATCAGCAACGAAGAAACTCCACCGAAGAACTTGAAACCGAGTCCATCACCACGCAGGTTCAACGAAGGCGTTGGCGATGGATTGACATGTTGCTCCGCCAGCAGACAGCAGACCTTTCCAGAGTCGCCCTACGACGAGGACTCCAGACGGCCGAAGAAAACGAGGCCGCCCAAAGGAAACTTGGAGAAGAAACAGTGGAAAGGGAGATGAAAGGAAAGGGCTGGACATGGAGTCACCTAGAGCGGGTTTCAGCCAATCGACATCGGTGGCGGACTCTGGTTGAGGCCTTATGTGCAACCTGATGCACGAAGAGGAATAGATAGATAGATTATTAGATGCCAGTAAATAATTCTTCTCCTTCTTTTCTCTGTTGCCATCCTTGTCATCATAATCATTTTATTTTTTTCTTCTATTTCACGACCTTTTTTTTCCTCATTTATTCTCGTCGTTATATCTTCAATTGTTCATATGATGAAAAAGTGGGATGCACATGATTTTGATGATATGTCCAGTTTGATGCAGGTAACTACAGCCACACACCCATTTTCTCGGGAAGTGGAATGAAGGCGAATCCCCGGCACAATGCGCGGCATCAGCTGACAAATGGGCATCAACAGCACGGTTTGTCTTTAATGTGAACGTGTTTGTGCTCCTATTATTTCATCACATAAAATGCTTAAAAGATTTTTCATATTTTTAACTTACAGACAAACTCTACACTTCCTAATACTTTCTTCAAGACGAGCTTGATATATTGAGGTATCGCGTTCTATAGAACAGCCTTCCTTTACAGCTGCAACACACGGAATACAGTCTTTACCAGTTCAAAGCAGAACTTCTCCAACATCTATATCAACATTTTTGATCGCTTGCAGAGGCCTCTCTACCTATCGTCAAAAACCTATTAGGAACAATGAAAAAGGAATGTACACTATGTTAAGGTTTACTAGTCAGAAATCAAAGTCAAAATTGACATCAATCCCCATATACTAATTTTCCCTCGTTTTAATGCCTTTGGTTTTGTAGTACAATTGATGTTTTAAATGAAGGGGGTTATGTGAAAAAGAAAGCATAACGTTATATTCTGTTATCCTCGTAAATAAAGATTTATCATTAATTTTTCATTTGCTTTCTCACACACACACAGAGAATCACTTGATCACACTTCCTTAAAGTAGCCACACACAAGCAAGTGCATATGCCGTATGACCTTTAACCCTGCCTGGTTTCTACAAAGCACCTCTCGATCAATCCAGATCAAAGGATGTACAGACGACAATTCTCAAATCGATTGATCGTTGTTGCTAAGGGATCTCTCTGCGTCAGCGAGCAGCTGTTTAATCTTCACAGTTTGTCCCCTGCCGCCATCCTCCCTGCTTTGATTACCGTACAACTGCACCTGACAACACCCGGCCTGAGCCCCCCTGTGGACAGCACCCAGCCGCCAGGACAGAGCTTCTATGGTTAGGATGCAGAAAAAAAGAGGAAAAAAGAAACAAAAAGGATGCAGAGAAAGACAAATTTATGCATTATGAAACTTTCAAAATATATATTATTTATCAAAAATATTAAGTAAAGACCAAAATATAGTACGACTGTGCTAACATGCTAAAAAAAAAGCGAACCACTGTGTTAACGGTTTCTTTCTGCAATGTTTACAGGAAGCCAGTACATGAATCATGGGATTAAGTGGGGTATAGTGGATGGATGGGTGCTTTGCTGAGTTTCTACATAGATCACCACGTTTCTTTGTGTGATAGAGAGAGTGTGGTGTATGTGTGCGATCTTTAGGTAGTCTGGGGTCAATCATGTTCAAAAAATGTTGATTGTGGAACGTTCGTGGACTTGTATGAGGCACTATTCGCATTCAGAATCTTGCCTGGAGCTAGGAAAAAAACAGACTAATAGTAACACTATTAGTAACACTTACTTACCTGAGACTACATCTTCCTATGCACCGACCTATGAAAGCACTTTGTCTTGTCCTTACTCCTGCCACCTAGACTACATCTACAATATCTGTACCTACGGACTGCCCCACCTTAACACAACAGTCCTTAAATCAATCTTGAGGACAGGGCCGTGCTTAGCGGCAGGCGGACGAGGCATCTGCCTAGGGCCCCGCGCTTTAAGGGGCCCCGCGCTTTTGATTGATAAGTGACTTTAGATCCCAACTAAAACCGTGTGATCGTGGCGTGAGGGCCCCACACATGCCCTTTGCCTCGGGCCCCTCGGGGGGCTAAGAACTGAGACGTGTTGCATAGGCGTAGCGAATCGAGCGAAGCTAGCCAACTAGCCGGAAGTGTAAAGAGCGCGCCCCTACAGCTAGCGAACTAGACCCTAGCGTAGCAAACTAGCAGCCTTAGGAGGTCCTACGCTTGCTATCAAAATGCCGACATTGTTGTCGTTTCAAGTTTGCGGATGAGAGTTTCTTTGATGCTCCCGTTAAAAAGGAGTATTGGACCGTATACAAAGTGGTAAGTATCTTTTATGATAAGTAATAAAAAACTCTATATTATGTGGAAACACATATTTATTTGTGTAGCGGGAGCAATTTTAGACAATGTGTAGTCGGATTGGCGTTTGCCGAGTACGAGCTTACGATTAAGCCGTGTACAAAGTGTGTCTTTTAACGGATTGCTATTTAAAATACCCTATTTTCAAGGTTGACAAAATATTCACATGTTAGCGAGAGTAATTTATAACAACTTGTACCCCGACAGTATCCTCCAATCTGCAATCTCTGCGATGTACCGGCCTCTTGTGTGTGTGTGTGTTTTAATTTTCTGCTTTCTAGTCCAAAATTTATTATCTCAAGTTATGAAAAGGTGAAGGTGGTGATAAAGGTAAATTTTTCATTTTTATAAATGCCATGAAGAGCTTTATAATGGTAAGGCTTTAATGATTTTCACAAATAACCAGCTATGAATATTGTGCACATTATTGAACTATCCTTCCAACAGAATAAAAATTACAACTACCCTGTTCTTTGATGTTTAGAATCAAAGCTTTAAGTTTGAATCTGATACTGTTGCATTTACTAAACATATTAGTAACATATTTTGTAACACATTCACTCAACCAACCAACCTCCATCCCTCCCACTCCGTTACGTCCCCCTCCCCTCCCCCACAGCAGTGTGTAATCGTCAGCGGAGGAATTTCTTGTGGGCAGTTTTTAAAAATGGGATCGCCCTGGCGAGGGTAGGTAGAAGTATTCGCGGAGTAGTGACTGGAGACGACTGACTCTAATTGTCAGTACCCCATACACTCCTACCTTCCCTTCATCACTCACTCACTCACTCACTCACTCACTCACTCACTCACTCACTCACTCACTCACTCACTCACTCACTCACTCACCACTCACTCACTCACTCACCACTCACTCACTCACTCACTCACTCACTCACTCACTCACTCACTCACTCACTTCACTCACTCACTCACACTCATCACTCACTCACTCATCACATCACTCACTCACTTCACTCACTCACTCACTCACATCACTCACTCACTCACTCACTCACTCACTCACTCACTCACTCACATCACTCACTCACTACTCACTTCACTCACTCACTCACTTCACTCACTCACTCACTCACTCTCACTCACTCACTCACTCACTCACTCACTCACTCACTCACTCACTCACACTATCACTCACTCACTCACTCACTCACTCACTCACACTCACTCACTCACTCACTCACTCACTCACTCACTCACTCCTTCACTCACTCACTCACTCACTCACTCACTCACTTCACGCCTCACTCACTCACTCACTCACTCATCACTCACTCACTCTCACTCACTCACTCACTCATCACTCACTCACTCACTCACTCACTCACTCACTCACTTCACTCATGTCACTCACTCACTCACTCACTCACTCACTCACTCATCACACTCACTCCTACTCACTCACTCACTCACTCACTCACTCACTCACTAC